>NW_010120567.1:2406-5489 GCF_000699245.1 Pterocles gutturalis
CCAGCCCTTTACCTCTGCACCATCTTTTGTCGCATTTTTATTTGTATTTCTTCCCCAGTCTATAAAACGGCGGTAATAGGTGCTGCAAATCACGGGTGTCTGGATGCTAAACACGCCGCCACTCGCTGATGGGTTCTTTGTGACCCCGCCGCAGCGATGCTGATTTTTTTTTCTTTTTTTGCATGGAAAAGAGCTTGGAAATAGCTCATTTCTCTGCAAAACTAAACTGCGGCTTCCTGCAACAAAGGAGGGAGCTATTACTGCAAAAAAAAAAAAAAAAAATCCACAACTTGCTGACTGCAACCAGGACACATCTTCACCATATATTACTGCTTATTGGAATATTCCCCGCATCTACTTTACCATATGTTTGTCCTCCCTCATTTTCGGTTGTGCTGCTTTGCTAAATCACATCTTTCAAGCCAACCAAAAGGGGGATGGAGAAGAGAGGAGGCTGGAAACACACCGGGGGGGTTATTTTTTTTTTGTAAAAACCATCTTGCAAAACGATGCACAGCGCTACGCTCGCCACCCGAATGTCCTTGTCGGTTGGATTGGGAAAGGAGAAAACCCAAGCGCCATGGCGGCGTCTTCCAGTTTCGCTTCCCCTTGTAAGTGGAACAATCAGGGGCTGTGTTCGTGCTCCTCTCTATTCATACGGTAATTAGGAAGCTGGGAATGACGGGGCCGTTTAATGACGGCTGTAATATGTACCTGCATCTCGCACAACAGCTGGCGCGCCGGCGGAAAAAAAAAAAAAACCGCGGCCATGTTTCTTCGAGATGGGCTAATAGGAAAAAATCTCCAGCTAACAAGGAAATAAATCTCCCCAAGGCTAAACTTCACCGAAAAAAAAAAATAAATAAAAATGGGTTCGTGCGCAGAGAAAGGAATTTTAAACAAGTCGGGCCAAATTCAGCCTGGCTGGAGCTGAACCGGCTCCGCTATGGGTGCCGGCAGCCCGCTGTCGGCGTAACAGAGCTCAGGACCTCGGTGGGTTGGGTTTTTTTGCCGTTTATGTTGGTATAAATCAGGGCTGACACGTCCCGAACCGCTGGGTTTACACTGGGCTGTAAAAAAGCCGCGGCTGGGCGGATGCGAAAGGATGCGGCGATCGAAGCTGGGGGCTGCTCCCCCGGGGACGGCGTGTGCCGGTCGTGGCCCGTTCTCGGCGTGAGGCGGTTTCGCCCCTGTGGCAGGGGGGATGCGATAAAACCCCCCCTGGGGATTGTGGGGGATGAAGAGTATTCGGAGGGATCAGCGCCTTGGCTGGAGGTGCTGATGTCATGCACGATGTTTAGGGCTCTGGTTTTTCAGGCAAAAGACACAAGGATGGGGATGAAACCTAAAAAAAATAGATCTTGGCTTGGCCCCCAGTGGTGCGCTGAACCACCTGGAGAAGGAACTGTTGGGAAAGCAGAGCTTCATCTGGGTCACCTTGCTCTCTGTCTTCATGGGATGGGTGGATCCGTGTGGGTCTGTCTCAGAGTGTGGGGTTGACCCCCTCCCTTGGAGACCATACGTGATTTTTTGGGTGTTTTCCCAATGAGCAGTCACCTCCCCAGGGTCTCCTTTCCCCTCCAGATCCCTCCAGATCCCAAATCATAGAATAGTTTGAGTTGGGAGGGACCATGGAGGTCATCCAGTCCAACCCTCCAACTCCAGGTCTTGTTTTGCTCTGCTAGATCCACCAGCCCTGGTTGTCCTCGTGTTCTCTTCGTGTCTCCTTGGGTGACGGCAGTTGGCAAGACCAAAAAGAAGATGCTGAGATCTCCTGGTGTCCATCAATCACTCCAAGTCCCTCTCGCCCAGTTCACCCACGGGACCAGGGATGGTTTAATCGTGCCCAAGGACATCCCTTCGCCCATCATCCCATCCCAACGGGACCACCCCAAATCGCCCCCATCACCTGGAGCTGCCCAACAGGAGCATGCAGAGGTCACAACTCCTCCGTCTCATGGTCCCCAGCCAGGAAAAGGAGCAGGATGGGACCAGGACCCCCCCAAACCATCCCCATCACCTTGAGGTGTCCAATGCGTCCCCCCCCAAAGCATCCCCATCACCTTGAGATGTCCAATGGGACCGCCCCAAACCATCCCCATCACCTTGAGGTGCCCAACAGGAGCACACAGAGGTCGCAGCTCCTCTCTCTGATGGTCCCCAGACAGGAAAAAGAGCAGGATGGGACCAGGACCCCCCCAAACCATTCCCATCACCTTGAGGTGCCCAACAGGTCCCCCCCAAACTGTCCCCATCACCTGGAGGTGGCCAACGGGAGCAAGGGGAGGTCGCAGCTCCTCTGTCTCATGGTCCCCAGCCAGGAAAAGGAGCCGACCCCCCCCCCCCCCCAGTAAATACCAGCCGCGGGCCCGCCGAGCCCCAGCCCAGCGAGGACCTGCCGGGACATTCTTGGCGCGAGGATGATTTGCAGCTCGGCCCAGCCCAGCTCGCTGCGTGCTTTCTCCAAATGGATCCGTCTGAACCGGCTCAAGTTCTCCCCAGCACTAATTGATTTCTCCTTGCAGCCGGCTCCCTTTCAGCCCCCTGCCAGCCCCCAGCCATCAGGAACCTGGAGATAAAGCCCCAGAGTCTCAGTTTCCTGGAGTTAACCTCCAAACATCTGATCAAGTGTCTTAAATTGTGTGGATTTCTTTTTTTTTTTTTTTTTTTTTTTTCCCCTTTCCCTTTCTCAAGCATCCCCAGGGAAGTTCCCAGAACCATTCCTCATTTCTTCCAGCCATCTGCTCCGACCCACGGAGAGAAAAATTGCCCTTCCTCCCCAACTCCCCTTAAAAAACCGCGTTAATCCAACCCGCGTTGGGTCGCACATGGATTTTTGGTTTTTTTTTTTTTTGCAAGGGACATGGGAAAAAAAATGTTTCCTCGGCAGGAGAGAACCTCAAAGGAAACCTGGAGCGGGCGGAAAGCGGATGGAGGAAGAAGAGGGCGATGCTCGGTAGCATCCGCAATGCCGTGAAATGCGGGGACATCTCGTGGGGGCCAACCCCGACCGTTGTCAGCCCATAAAATGGAAATCCTACAAACAACCCTCGGTGTCCTTCCAAGGGAGCCGCCGCTTCTCT
>NW_010120567.1:5639-13525 GCF_000699245.1 Pterocles gutturalis
GATTTATGAGCCGGCAGCTCCGTTCAGATCTAGGTTCTGATTTCGCCGGTCGATGGTGGAATGTGATATTTTCCTAAATGTCCCTGTAGTGCCATGAAATCCAGTTAGAAAGAAAACAAGGACATGTTTTAACAATAAAACCAATGTGCATGATCTAATTAAACGGCATCATAAAATTAGGAAATAAATGCACAAAAGCATGAAAACCTGCTCCTTGAAAAGTGAATCAAATTGGAGACTCAAACAAGCGTTTATTCCTCGGGAAGGAAATTGGAAGATCCTCTCCTCCTTCTCCAGGAAGGGATCTCGGAGTTTTTTCCAGGTTTTTGGGAAGGTTTTGCTGTTGAAGGTTGGTTTGTTTTTTTTTTTTTTTCAAGATTCAAGAGCTGGCCAGAGCTGGAGGCAGCCAGGAAGGGGAAAAAGGAAAGAAATATTTGCCGAGTGGATTAATTTACCTGCTGGAAAAGCCATCCCGTGCGCAAGGTTCATAAATACGTCGTGAAGGAGCCCAGGATGCCAAAGATGGGGGACAAAGGGATTTGGCTGGGGGGGGTCAACTCCAGCAAGACCCAGAAACATGGTTGGGAGACAATAACCACCCTACAGAGCTGCTACGGGCAAAAAAAAAAGGAGAAAATTTGGTTGCCCAACTCTTAAATTTCTCTAAAATGTGGATAATATTTATTTTCATCCAGAAGTTTCGTTGTGCATCCAAACAGTGGGTTTGGGAGCTGGAGGAGGGGAAACTGAGGCAGGGATCCCAGGGGATGTTCCCAGCGTTGTCGGCTCCCGTGCGTGCAAAGCAGAGGAGGAGGAGGAGGAGGCGGGTTTGAGTCACCGGCTTAGAGCCTTGGATCCCACTCCATTGGCATGGGAAGAGGGAGTGAGGCCAACGCCGGAGCCCTGGTTTTGCAGCCAACGTTGGGCAAAGAAGGCTTTTTTTGTTGGTTTTTTGGGGGTTTTTTTTTGCAGCCTGGCTTTAGCCAAGGGTCTGGTGCTAAAACCTGGTGGCCCCGGGATGCTCGGACTGAGCTGGAAATTCCTGGGGTGGAATTTCCAAATTTTTTAATATTTTTTTTGATTTTGCAAAACTTTGGAAATTGAGCTTGGACTTTGCAAACCTCAACGTTTTGACGTGGAAAGCTCCAACATTTGCAATTATCCCGGATATTACGCACGGTCCAGGTCCAGGTCAGGCTGGGACCAACAACCAAGAGGTTTTTGGGGGGCTGAGACCCACCTGGGGGTGCCCACCTCTTCCCTCCCACTCCCCTGGTGATGCCCAGTGATACCAGTAGAAAATTCCCTTTTTTTTTTTCTGCTTAGTACCGCGATCCATCCGTCATCGTGCCCATCCATCAATGATCTTGGCGCGTTCTCCCTCGCAACCGTCTGTGTCATCCCGCGTACCCCCGTGGTGTTAAATAATTAAACCGTAGCACGTTGTAAAAGAGGAGGAAAAAAAAATAATAAAAAAAAATGATCTGTCTTACAGCTGCGGAATAAAATCATTTGGCAACGATGCCGAGATCAGATATCGCGCTGGCAGGCGGCGGTGCCAAAGCTGGGCGCGGGTTGGGGCTGGTGGCCCGGGAAATCTGTGGGATTTTGGATGATCACAGCGCTGGATTTGGCCCCTACGGCAGGAGGAAAAGCTCTCCAGCTCTGCCAGGGTGGAAAAAGGGGGAAAAAATTCAGGGGATGGGGAAACCTATTGGAAAAATAATTCTTGCCCAACACGGGGTGATCTGGTGGACTCGTAACTCAGCGTGGGAAAGCGGGGCGGTTGGGTTATTGCTTGAATCAGCGCTGCGGGGTGTCGATAAGGACGTGGGGTCAGATTTATTGCAGAGGTCAGAGCACATTTCGGCTCCGTGCAAACCTCCCAGCAGGGACGGAGCCCCACGTGCAGAGACGTACGACCGCATCCAACCCCCGGCATGGCTGGAGCAGGGAAAACAAAATGGGGAAAAACCCCCCCCAGTTTGGGATTTATTTTTTTTTTAATTTTTCCTTTGCAGTTTTTGACCCGCTCAAGAAACTTTGTGATTTATTCCCAGCTTCCATTTTTCATGCTTAAGGGCATGACACACATTATCATTCACCACCTTCGTTTACATGTCGCAAACATAGGTCAATTTATTTCGAAATCCCCTTTTTTATGGCTCTATTGAACCCCCCCAGTTTGGGATTTATTTTTTTTTTAATTTTTCCTTTGCAGTTTTTGACCCGCTCAAGAAACTTTGTGATTTATTCCCAGCTTCCATTTTTCATGCTTAAGGGCATGACACACATTATCATTCACCACCTTCGTTTACATGTCGCAAACATAGGTCAATTTATTTCGAAATCCCCTTTTTTATGGCTCTATTGAACTATTTGCCACATTATTTATACGTTAATGCGATGAATCCCTCTGGATATCCCACTGTCTAATAAATAACGCGCCAAATCATTAAGCAGGGTGATAAAATCAAGCCATTTAAAAATACATCAACCTGTGTTGCTTTCGTGTAAAATAAGCTCCAGGGGCCCATCAGCACCAGAGAGGAGGCGAGAGACACATGCACGTGCACACACACACAAAAAAAAAGGCAAACCACCTGCTTTTAGCAAATATCCTGGAAAATGAAGAGCTGGTTACATGGGGGTTGGGGTTATTTTATTTTATTTTATTTTATTTTATTTTATTTTATTTTATTTTATTTTATTTTATTTTATTTTATTTTATTTTATTCAGCGACGAGGCTGGAAGGGGAAGGATGCGATGAAAAAGGGGGATGATGGAGGGTTGCGTTGGGGGACAGATGGTTGAGTTGAGGGCAACCGGGTGAAACTCAGCCCCGAAACCCCGCGAGACCCGAATCCAGCACTCGGCAGGACCGCACATGCGGGCACAGCCCGGCTCATCTGTAGGCATCCTCCCAAAAACGGTCACGTAGGGAACGCAGGCGAAGGTGGCGTGCTGGAACATGCCGAGGCGTTCACAGCTCCCGGCATTTGGGCGAGGAACGGTGCTGAGCAGGAGAGCCGACCCACAGCCCTGGCACCACAACTGGGATTTTCTGGAGGAGCCGTTGGCCGCAGGATCCCGAATCCCGGGCGGTCGAGTGATGCAACGGTGAGCGGGAAGAAGAGGTGGCATCTCATCCATCACCTAGTCAAGCAAACCACTGGGCGGATTCAATAATCGGAATTTTCGCAATAACATCCCTGATGGCACCCAAAATCCTTCCAAGGATGCGGGAGGTGACCAAGGAGAGTGGGATGACCGTGTCGGAGGACCAGCAGCTCCCATCATCTTGCCTTCATCCCTTGCTCCCATCTTGGCTATCTCTTGACCCATCATCTCCCATCTTGACCCACCTCTCAACATCCCCAAAAATTGGAACTTCAGAGGTTCCGTCCTCCCTGTCGAATGGATCCACCACATGGATTCCAAAGTGGAGGATCCTTTGCTGGGCATCATCTCACCCAAGAGCGAGGGGGAAAACCCACGGATCTTGCCCGCTCGCAGCTCCGGAGGCATCGCTTGCCTCTGGCACTGACAAATGATGTAATCCACTTTATTTGTGTGACAACAAAACGGTTATTATAGTAATAAGTATAATTAGCACCAGACAATTACCATAATAATACATTTCCCTCGTTCCACAGGTACTTTGGAAAAAAAACCCCAGGTTTATTTAAGATTTTTTAAGAAATAAGTAGAAAACCTTTGGCGAGACGCGGCGATGGAGAACTTCGTTGTGCTGATGCATGGGGAACAAAAACCAGCTTCTGCCGGAGGCGAGCGTGGACTCGGAGGTTGTTGGGTTGCTCTTCACCCGGAGCTTGGGAAAACCTTATCCCAAACCATAGAATCATGGAATCGTTAAGGTTGGAAAAGACCTCAAGGATCATCGAGTCCAACTGTCAACCCAACAGATTTTCTCCAGGCAGGTGGTGCAGCTGGAGAAAAATGGGAAATATGTGGGATAACCTGGGAAGAGCACTCCAGCATCACCTCCCGATGGATGCAGCCCATCAAGCTGGGGATGCTCCTTGGACGTGCTGTGTGCTGGTGGTGGTGGATCTCCAGAAGACCCTTGTTTGGTGGCCACCATGGCGTGACTTTCCCTGAACACTTTTTCACAGCTTGGCGTTGTTGCTTCTGAAGATGCTCCAGGAAAGTGGAGCTTGAGGAACCACCAGGACTTACAGCAGGATAATTACATCAGTTAGAAACCTGTTTTTTTTTTTTTCTTTTTAATTTCAAAAACACGCCCTTCGCGTCCATCCGCAGAGTTTTTCCAGGGAGTTGGGTCTGGAGGTGCTTCAGGGCTGGGAGTTGAGCATCACGCCAAGGGCTTAGCTGCTCTGCCGGGGTCTTTAAGGTGGGTTTTAAACCCAGAGTGGTTAAAAATAGGCTGGAGATGCGTCGCTGCCGTGACACCCTCGATCCCAACAGCGATAGGACGTGTCCTGCTCCATTTGGGATGGAAATGTCACCTTCACTGGTCCTTGTGGTCCCCTGCTAACCCACCGACCCCTCAAATGCTCTGCTGCTCAGTCCCCTGGATCCCAATATTTCCCCATGGTGTGGATTCTGTGGTGGCTCATAGGGTTGTGCAACTTTTCCTTTGGTCAGAAAGGTCACGTCCACGGAGATGGGTCAGCAAAGGGGCATTTTCTCACCCAAAATGATGGGTGAAAAAGTATCAGAAGATACTGGCAGCAGAGCCAGCTGTAAGGACGCTGCCAACAAACTTCTTGATGCTGCTTCTCCTCCCCACCCCACGGCCCCCAGGCAATATCTCCCCCACTGTCGTGCTCAAAAATCAGTTTAAAACCAGTTCCAGGCTCAGCCTCTTCCACTCTTCACTGCTCCTGCCTCTTCCCCTTGGATCACCCAACGTTGCATTGGCTGGACACCTCTTCCAGAGCATCGCTCCATGTTTTGGGGCAGGATTTGGGTCAGAATTTGGGGATTTGGGGTGGAGGCAGCCACATTGGAGCTGCCTGGTGCTGACTCAACATCGACCCAAGGGCTGAATCACCTTTTCCTTGGTCTCCTGGTCAAAAGGGATGAATTTTCCACCCAACCCAGCAGAAGAAGATGCCGCCATTGGTGTTGGACCACAGGTTGGTAAAACCATCCCGAATTTCCCAAGCCACGAGGATTTTGGCATTTAACCCCTTCCAGGTCTCCCTGGGGATGGGATCTGCAGGACATCCCCTTCTGCTCATCTTCTTTCCCCAAACTCTCCAGGTCGAGCTCTGACCCGAAGATATTTTCTCCTCCTGCCTTTGGAGCCAGTGGCGTCTCTCGACCGTGCGGAAAGCCTGGAGTGTAAACACAAAGCCTGGCCTTGGTATTTTTAAAAGTCACTTTGAAAAATTCACTTTAGGACTATTATTCCCGCAGCCTTATTATTTTCAGATGCAAAGAACAAGCCGTTTGGCAGCCGCCAGCCAGAGTTAATACGATGCAAATGCGGCGAATCCACCACAGCTGAACTCCTTACATCCCGGAGTAAGGCTGCGCCCTTGATTTCTTGACAATGGCTCTTTGGAAAGACACCAAAAACCATCTTCTTGCAAAGGATTTTTTTTTTTTTTTCTCTTCTCAAGTCTGGTTCAACCAAAAGTTTATTAGTGGAACGGGGGTAATGAAAATAACGTGAGCTGGCATCGTAAACACACAGACGGAGGAGCCGAACAGAGTTTGGAACACGCCGTGTAAGCACTGCGGGATCGTATTCCTGCAATCCTCCCAGCCAGCCCAACGCCAATAATTAGCCATAAATAATAACTAGGCTCCTCACAGCAGGTTAATCCACTATAAACATGAACTGAGTTTGGAGAAATAACCCCAGGATGGAAAACAGCCTGGTAGCCAAGTGCAAAGTTTTTTGCACAGACGGAGCCGGTGCCAGATTTTCCAGTTGTTGGATAGAAACAGTTTCTTGGCTTATCCCGGGGCTGCTTGGCCACTGAGCATCCCTGCCTCCGCGGGGGGTTCGGGCGGCTCCGCGCTGCAGCAGGGATAGTCAGTGGCCGTGCTCCTTCCTCGTGATGCTCCCAAAATCCTGGTGGGATCCAGGGGGGGTCCGCTGTGCCTGCGAGGGTGGGCGCACAGGGGCTGCTGGTGGGAAGGAACAGCCCAAGATCCATCCAGTTGGACCCAAGAACAACCCAAGATCCATCCAGTTGGACCAAAGAACAGCCCAAGATCCGTCCAGCTGGACCCAAGTGTGGAGCAGTTGGGGGTGGATTTCACCTGCCACCGGTCCGGGATGAAGCTCAGGAGACATCAAGGTGGTCGTTTGACCTCCAGCCCCCCCAAATTATGTGTTGGTGGAGAAGGGAACCCCAAATGCACCTTGTCTCGTGGCTCTGCAGGTTGCTCCTGACCTTGACGACGATGAAGCCCAGCCGTGGGTCATGGATGTGGGTGGCCAGGAGGTGCCAGAGGTGCCACCAAGCTGCTGAGATGAAAACTCAGCCTGACCCCCGCCCTGGACCCTCGTCTCCCACCGCCTGGCCAGGCCAGGATCGGGTCACCCGGAACGCCGGCTCACGTTCGATTCCCCTTGGCGGGAGCTGCCAAAGCTTGGTGTAAATAGAGGACCTCTAAGTCAGGCAGATTCCCATCCAGGACCTCTCAGCTGCTATTTATAAAGCTGCTGCTTTCCTCCGAGCCCGGGCGGGAGGGTGAGGAGGGCTCGTGCAGCCCGGGAGAGGAGAAACGGAGCGGCTGGAGCAGCGCGTCTGGTTTGGAGATGGCCGTAACGCTGTGCAGATGTTCCACCGAAGCCATTTACTCATCAGTTGCTTTCATTTTCCTAATGGATGGTCTTCTTGTTTTCTTTTTTTTTTTTTTTTCCCTCTTCCCTTCCCATATGCTTTTTTTTCCCCCCCTTTTCTTTCCAAGCTACAATCCAGTGGGGATAACCTCCCCCCAGCCCTGCCCTGGCCCTTCCTTGGGGGACAAAATAAAAAAAGAAAAAATCACAGGAGTAGAAATAAGTCAAGACCCCAAACCCACAGACCACAGGGTTGCCCAGAGACCGTGACATCCCCCAAAGATCCCTCTCGGCCATTTTTCTCCACCCCAGTCTTACCAGTATGGTGGGGGGGCCTTGGGATGCTCAGGGTGGGGGGAAGCATTAGGGTCCCATCCGCTGCCAACAACCAGATTTTATTTTTTAAGAGAAAAAGGATTTCTCCTGTTCAGGGGCTGCTTTTCCTGCTCGGATGGATTAATCAAAAGAAAAGCAAGAAATTCATAGCAAAAAGCTCCTGGGAAGGGAGCAGAGAGTGGAAAAGGTCCGGCAGTGGCCCCATTATTGAAGCAAGTTGTTCTCCGTGGCCAGAGAAGGGACGTGGGGCTGGAGGGAGGGTCTGGGGGGGCTGGTGTACAAGAACAACATAGGACAGGACATCTGGGAGGGACGATGCTGTCCCCCAGGAAACCCATCGCCTGCAGCCACAGGGATGGGAAGGGGCCAGGACTGCCCTGGGAAATGCGGTTGTTCCTCTCCTAAAAAAAAAAAAAAAAATTAAAAAAATAAAAAAAAAATCTTGGGTGTCAGCCCTGATGTGAGCTGGGCAGGAGGGTGAAGAAAGGCCATTTTCTGTCCCAGTATAATTCCTCCTTGTCACTCGCCACGAGGAGCCGCATTCCAGCCCCGCCAGCCAAGGCGAACTTTTCCAAAAATATCTCTTTCATGAGGAGTTATGGGTTTTGGCTTCCTCTCACGGGGCAAAAAAATCCTTCCCTACCCCCATCCCCTCCATCCCAGCATCCCTTCCAGCCAACGGAGAAATGAAACACGGGAGATTTTGCCCCAGATCTTTCCAGCTGCAGCCAAGAAAAGACACGGCTCGGGCAGAGCCAAAGG
>NW_010120567.1:13557-15913 GCF_000699245.1 Pterocles gutturalis
GAAACCAGTTAGGATTTTTTTTTTTTTTCAGGGATTCTCAAAGAGCAGAAGGAGGGGCAGGAGGGGCTGCTGGGCTGTTTTTTTTTGTTGTTGTTGTTTGGATTAATTTTTTTTTAAAGCAACATCTCCGACATCATTTATTTGAAAAGTAGAAAAAGGGAAAAGGTGAAGGGGTAAAAAAATTTAAAAATAGATATTTTTTGCATTTTTTCTCTGCATCTGAGTGTGTTTTACCCAATAACTTTGAACCTGGAGAGGCCAATACCAACTGGAAGAGGCAGCGATGCTCAGATCTTCCCAATTTCATTGAGCCAGCGGAGAAGAAAGATCCCCAAAAGAGGACCCTCAACCCTTTCTAGACATCAGAGAATCCACACCGTGCTTCATCCTCCGCATCACTTACCATGAGCCCACTTCTGCCCCATCGGCTGTTCAGGATCCTCCTCATTCCACCCAAAATGCCTTTTTCCAGTGGGTGAATTTCCGAGAGGATTCCCTTGCCCAGTCCCCTCCGGATTAGCCCCAAATTGCCGCCTTCTTGCATAAGCCGCATACCTCGAAGATGACGCTGCCGCCAATTAGCGCTCACGTGTTCCCAATTAAGCGCGTGGGTATCGTTGCGAAAGAAAATAAAACGCAAATATCAAGTGGAGCCCATTATATCGGCTAATTGGCCGACGGCACCGCGAGAGTGTTAAAATGGGTCTTTGAGCCGCGCGTTAATCTCCCTGAAGACAAACTGTTTGTTTTCACATTTTTACGACTCTTGACTCCCACACACGTTGTATATTTTGACCCGGATGATGGACAGAGTTATGGGAGAGAACTGTAAAAGAGTAATTACGAATTATGAAAAACATATATAGCCTTTTCAGCCCGGTGGATGAGGCAGTGTGGCCGGTGTCTTGCGAAGATTTAATGCTCTCGGGCTTTATTATCTCTATCTAACCATCCATCCTTATAAAGCCATCGCCGTACAGTATGCTACCGTAATAGCCCCGAACGCTCCAGCTTGCAAAAGTGATAAGGCAGCTCGTGCCTGGCCAACGCTCAAGCATCGTTTGATCCGTTAAGCCCATGTGAAACGGCCGGTTCTCCAAGGTCAAGGCATTTGGGGCGATACCAAAGCCCCATCAATCCCCCTGACGTTAACGAGGTGGAAGATGCGGGCGCTTGGCCAACACTGCTGTTTGGCTGAGGGTGAGGAGCCGGGAGCTGCAGCGGAGAGCTGAGCTGTGTCACCGTCGTGGGGGGCTGGCACAATCCCTGTGGGATCCCCCGGTCACCGAATCCACGATGATGGCTTGCGACCACCCACTGGGTTGACACAACCATTGAGTTGACGGCACCGTTGAGTTGACGCCACTGTTGAGTTGACGCCACCTTTGGGTTGACACCACCGCTGAGTTGACGCCACCTTTGGGTTGACACCACCTTTGGGTTGACATCACCTTTGGTGGGTTGACGCCACCATTGAGTTGACACCACCATTGCATTCGGTGCTGGGAAGAGCAGCCAGCATCACCCAAAGGTGACTGTGCACGTGGTACAACATGCGTGTGCAACAACCCCACCCCTTGGCATGTCTCGGTCCCACCACGCGTGCACCATGCCGAGAGCTCCATGTGTCCTCAGTGGTGGTAGAGGTGCTCTGGAACCATCCAGGAACCACGACTCAACCTCACAGTCCTTCCTGGGCGATATTTCTGCAAAAAATTATATAAAAAAGCATATAGGGAAAACCCATCAGTGGGGCAGCCCAGGCTGGGAGGTGCTCAGCACCAGTCAGGATGATCCCACCACCCGCTCCGACAGATCCCTCCCACCCCATGGATGCTCCCCCCATGGTCAGCGGCTGCCGGAGAGCCAAGGAGGCTGAATGTTGGCAAGGAGCTGACAACGAAATGAAAAACAGCAGGTTGGAGACGCTCCAGCTCCTTGACAAGGCGACTACTCACACGCGCCGATGCCAGATGAGCGCCGGCCAAGAGGCGAGGGCCAGCTCCCGGCAGGGACACCGCTCGCCGCAGCTGCGGGTGGGAAGGGGGGGGTTTAGAAAAACACCTCCACGCCTGGGATTTTACGACTTGCTTCCAAAAGATTTAGGTCCTCCAGGAGGAGGGCTGGTGGCCGGCAGTAGGGTGCCGACTCCCTGTCCACGGCGACGTGCAGGTGAGTCAAAAAACATCCAAAAAATTGGCCAATTCATGATCAACGGCGAGGTCTGCTCCAGGCCGGAGAGAAGAGGACATTATCCAAGCCCAAGACATATCCAAGACCCCCCGTTGGCTGGGTCTCACCCCCCTGATCTTCAGCGGCGGTTTCTAGCCAAGAGTTTCTGGGCAATTTGTCCCAC
>NW_010120567.1:16045-19705 GCF_000699245.1 Pterocles gutturalis
GGAACCCCTGGGGCAATTGGCCAGTCTCCATCTTTGGCATCACCAGCCTTGAGATCTTCAAGCTTTGGTCATCTCTAGTTGTATCTCCAAGGTTGTCCAAGAGTCTTCCAGGGTCTCTTCCAGCCAACACCACTGGTCCGTGCAACCTCAGCAGAGCCCAGTCCTGCTGTGACACACCAAAGACCCTCAACACGAGCCCAAATTTATCTCATGGTGGGACCAGAAGGACCTTTCCACCTCCTGCTACCCCACCTTGACCTTCAAACCCCTTGGCTGCTCTTCAGGCCATGCCAGAACGATGCTGCCACAGCAAGGTGGGACCATCCGTGCTCCTCCGCCAGTCTCTGAGCCAGAAACATGCAGGAAAAATCTGAGCTCGCCATCTCCTCTCCAGATTGCACCTGTTTAATTCCACGTCTGATTTTCATCCTGATTTACGGCACCCAGGCCTTGGATCTGGATCTTCTCAAATTGATTGGAACCTGCTTTCGATCGATTTAGCTGAAGTCAGTAAACGATGGCTTGATGTTAAGCAGCCGCAAGGCGGTTTTAAATCACCGCCCCCGGCCAACGCAGCGCTGGCACCGGCAGCTTCAGAGGGAGGTATTCCCGTAAAGCGCTGGTCGTCTGGAAGCCAACGTCTGCACCGTCACTGAGCTGGAAGCAAACATCACGGGATTTTTTTTTTTTTTTTAATTTGAGACAAAAGTGGGGTTTGGAGGCAAAGTTTTGAAGGGAGGAAGGGGTTGGGGAAGAGTTTTGAATTTAAAGGGGGGAATCCAGGGGTCCAGCCCAAGCTCCGTTGCTTTGGGATGGGTTGGGGGGATCACCATGGTTGGACCACCATGGTCATCACTGGGCTGAGAGATCTCCCCACCATGTCACCCTGCACATTGAGGGATGTCCCCATTGGTAAAGCCGCAATGCAGACACAATCTTCTGCAAGATGCCACCAAACATCTCCAGGAGGGGATTTGGATGGGTTAAGCCTCCATCCATGAGTCCTTGCATCCTCGCACGGGTGGCTGCGGTGTCCCAGCTCCCCTTGCTCCCCTGCAGCTGGAAAACCTGACAAAATCCTCTTCATCGTGTGGGTTTTATTGCGCTATAAAAAGGTGCGGACCTTCCAGTCCGGCCTGGCGAAGGAGGGAGAAAAAGATAAATAACACGGCCCCGTAAATCACGGCGAGATTAATGGAGAGAGCCGGAGAGAAAGCAAATACGAGCGCGTGGAGGAGCGGCGGCGCTGCGGCAGAGCTGCCGTGTCCTTCAGGGAAGGATGGGTGAGGCCATCGGTGATGGGATGCCGTTGGCGATGGGATGCCGTTGGTGATGGGGTTCCATTGGTGATAGGATGCCATTGGCGATGGGATGCTGTTGGTGATGGGATGCCGTTGGCAATGGGATGCTGTTGGCGATGGGGCTCCCTTGGTGATGGGATGCCATTGGCGATGGAGTTCCATTGGCGATGGGATGCTGTTGGTGATGGGATGCCGTTGGCAATGGGATGCTGTTGGCGATGGGGCTCCCTTGGTGATGGGATGCCATTGGCGATGGAGTTCCATTGGCGATGGGATGCTGTTGGTGATGGGATGCCACCCAGTGCTGCCTGAGCGCTAACTGCCCCATGCCTCAGTTTCTCTTCCCCACCTCCATCTGCACGGGGTGCTCCTGGGGCTCATCCTGCCTCCTCATCCCGCACTGCAGCATCCTTGCTTCCCTTTTCCCACCCCAAAGCTGGGGACAGGACCAAGGTGTCCAGCTCCATCCCTTTGCATCCGTCAGTTACCAGCCAAAGCCCAGATGCCCTTTGGCTCCTTCAAATCTCCAACTCCAGGAGCAAAACCCCGGTAACCTGGATGCTCTGAGCCACACCCCCACGTGCGCCAACAGATTTATCCCACCCATCTCCAGCACCCATCCATCTCCCGCACCCATCCATCTCCAGAACCCACTCACCTCCAGAACCACCCACCTCCAGAACCATCCGTCCCCAGCACCCACCCACCTCAAGCACCCATCCACCTCCAGCACCCATCCCTCTCCAGAACCATCCATCCCCAGCACCCATCCATCTCCAGAACCATCCATCTCCATCACCCATCCTTCTCCAGAACCATCCTTCCCCAGCACCCATCCATGTCCAGAACCATCCATCTCCAGAACCATCCCTCTCCAGCACCCATTCATCTTCAGAACCACCCATCTCCAGCACCCATCTGTCTCCCGCACCCATCCACCTCCAGAACCACCCATCTCCAGCACCCATCGCCCTCCAGCACCCATCCATCTCCAGAACCATCCCTCTCCAGCACCCATCCATCTCCAGAACCCACTCATCTCCAGAACCACCCATCTCCAGAACCCATCCATCCCCAGCACCCATCTACCTCCAGCAACCATCCATCTCCAGCACCCTTCCCTCTCCAGAACCATCCGTACCCAGCACCCATCCATATCCAAAACCACCCATCTCCAGCACCCATCCGTCTCCAGCACCCCTCCACCTCCAGCACCCCTCCCAGCCCAGTTCCAGGGTGGACACCCCAGCTGTGGGGGGCCGGCGGAGGTCTGGCAGCCAGGCAGGAGCAGGCAGGAGCTGGCCGCGCTCATGCTAAGCTGTTCTCTCCCCATCTAGTGACCGCCGCACGCATAGCAAGATGCACCATGCCGCAAAAATTCTTTGGGATGCTCCCAAATTATTTCAGAGCAGAATAAACGCCGGACGGAACAAAACCTCCCAGAAAATCCCCCAAAAAATCCAAACCCTTGGGGTGGGCGCTTGGATGCGCCACCCAAAAGTCCTGCAAAGGGTGTGGGGGGTGCATCCCTTGCTTGTCCCCAAATTGGGGACACATGGGGCACCCCAATCATCCTGGTCCCTGGAGGCCTCAAGCACGAGGTGGCTCCGACCGCAGCCGCCGCGGGGATTTTCCTACGCTTTCCCCACTCGGCAGCTGGTCGTGATTTACGGCGCTCGCCTGAACGCTGCCACGTGGCCCAGATCCCGGGGGCACCCGCCCCGAGCCCCCAAAATCCCAGTGGAGGCCGATGGGATGCAGGGGGGTGGAATATTTTTTTTTTTTGGTGCCCTCAATGGTGCTTTTTTTTTTTGGTTTTAAAAAGCAAGAAAGCAAAAAAGAAGTAAAAAAGAACAACAAAAAAAAAAGCAAAAAACTGAACCAAACAAGGCAAAAAAGAACAAAAAAAAAGCAAAAAAGAACAAATAAAAAGCAAGAAAAGAACAAAAAACGCAAAAAAGAACAAAAGGAAAGAAGAAGAAAAAAGGAAAGAAGAATAAAAAAGAAGGGAAAAAGAACAAAAAAAGCAAAAAAGAACAAAAAATGCAAAAAAGAACAAAAAATGCAAAAAAGACAAAAAAGGCAAAAAAGAACAAAAAAGAAAAAAGAACAAAAAATGCAAAAAAGACAAGGCAAAAAAGAACAAAAAAAGAAAAAAGAACAAAAAAAGAAAAAAGATCAAAAAAAGAAAAAGAACAAAAATAACAAAAAGTAAAAGAACAAAAAAGAAAAAAGAACAAAAAAACCCAAAAAAGTCAAAAAAGAACAAAAAAAGGCAAAAAAGAACAAAGAAAAAGGAAATAAAGACCAAAAAAGGGCAAAAAAGACCAAAAAAAGGCAAAAAAAAAAAAAGGCAAAA
>NW_010120568.1:0-27236 GCF_000699245.1 Pterocles gutturalis
TCTCCGTTCCATGAGTGCCTCCGGGAGCGCTACACCTCCCCCGTCTGGGGGAATCGTGAGTGTAGTTCTGTGGATCGTTAGTGGGCAACAGGCTGAGCCTTTGGTCATTGGGTGGGGGGGGCAGTATCACTGTGTATCACTCATTTGTATATTTGTATATAGTATTATTTTCAATATTATTGTAGTTTAGTTTTGTAATTTAGTTATTAAATTGTCCTTATCTCAACCCACGAGTCCTTTTTTCCTTTACCCCAAAAACTGGGATACACATTTAGCAAAAGCCACCTGGCTAGTCAACACGAGAGGCTCTGCCAATCGGGCTGGTCCTGCCCAGTCAGAACCTTTTCCATTTACCCCTTTAATTCTCTCCCCTATCATTGGGTGGGGGCGGGAACTGTGTGAGTGGGTGTGTGTGGTTTGGCCCCCAGCCAAGGGCTAACCCATCACAACATGAAAGACTTGATCCAATACTGACCAAATATACTTTGATGGGGATACCTTTCTTTTAGCCTGCTCCAAAAATTGCTATTGGTAAGGAGTATCCAATACAAAAACTAGAGCAACTCTTAAATGTTTCTCTGGAGAAGAATGGTAACACAGAGAAAACTTTGCAATCAGTGCACTATAGCCTACTGTTTACTTTTACCAGCTCCCTTTTCTGGCAGCCGGGCTGTAATGTTCCTTTGTGCACCAGTCAAAGCTTCTTACAGCATCAGTTGCATGGTGAAATATGCTCATTCTCGCAAAGAGTTTTTACCTTTAAGGAAGGAAAATTGGGGACATCTGATCCTGGGCTTTAGGAATCAAGCATCATCATAGTAAGCTTATCCAGATGGCATCTCTGCTTCCAGAGCAGTCCATTTGCCACGTTCATGCCTAGAAGAGTCCCTAAAAATTGTGAGGTCCACAGCATCTTTCCAGCAGAGGTGGAAGGAAGGTTCTACCCTAGCTCTGGTTTGTCAATAGCTCATAGAAAGAGATGTATTTCTTCTGGATCTGTGGTAAATGTGCACATTAACAGAGCTCTTCCACATTGCTTGCTGGAAGGAAAACAATGTCTTCTTTTTCTTCAAGAGAATCCTTGAACCCCAAGCTGCTTCTGATTGCAAATCAGACAGCTAGAGCTTATTTTCCAGGAGCAAGACACAGATACAATTGAAATAAAATGTAAATAACCAAGATCTCTCACTCCTTCTCAGGTTTTGAACAATGAAACAAACTCACTCTTGGATAACCAAGTGATCCAGCATTTGAGGGCAGCACCTTACCTCTCCACAGCTGCATTCTCTGCTCATCCCAACCATCAGCTTTAACTTCCCCTAGTCTGAGCTTCTTTGCACAGAAATCTTTCAGGAAACTCCTACCTGGCTGATGCTGTCAATCTTCCCATCAGCTCTCAGTTGGTTCAGAGTATGAAGGGGTACTATAAAGAAATGGAGCTATACCTTCACTAATCATTAATCTCACAGACAAAGCTTCAGACAAAGCTATTAAAGTTATTAAAGTCACAGATATGAGGTAATATTTTTATGAATTAGATGCTGACTAAAAGGCAGAATTGTTAGATTTTCCACATGACAAAAGCTTAATAGTGGGGTGCCACAAAGTACACTACTAGCTACTACTATTGTGTGTAATATATTGAGCAGTTATCTATAAAAAGGGGGTGATCAATGAGATGGCAAATACTGCAGATGACATGAAAGCAAAACAGTAGCTGGAATTCAGATCCATACCCGGCTCTCCTAAGAAATCCCCCATATCCATGGCATTTTTTATCACAGCAGATTCTTTTAGTCCTTTTCACTGTATTCATGAATATAACTTGCACGATACGATACCCCAGCAACCTTATGCTTTCCATTCTGCTGAGTGAGGTTTATAGCTTTTCATTCTCAGCCTTGGGCTGACTTGAAAGACTGTGTCCATGTCCCAGCCTGCAGACTGGAAGCACTTAATTTGTATGCAGGGCAGGTACTGAGGGAGGCTGTCTCTATGCGACAGCTCTCAATCCACTTCTCTGATTATTATGGCTCAGGGAAGAGAGAGTGCCAGGGAAATGGAAAAAAATTGAAAGAAAAAAAAAATTACTGCCTTTTCAAATCCAAATATATGTATACTGGTATAAAGTATCTGGAAATATCAACCAAGATAATCTGTCTGCCTCTGTATTAGCAGCCAGTCATTCCCTTAGTACATTTAAAAGCAAGTGTCTGTTAAAGATGGTCACAAGGGAAGAAGCCAAACCTCAAATACTAATTACCTGTTGAATTTATTATTTCTGGATGCTTTTAAGGAAGATATTATGAGTTTAATATGAAAAGCATCATCATAGCATCAAGTAACAATTCACTCTACTGCTAATTTTCTTGTTTTCTGCTTGGGCAGATGGCACCCGATGAAGACTGTAAAGCGCTTTTAAGGAAGAGATTATGACTTTAATATGAAAAGCATCATAGCATCAAGTAACAATTCACTCTACTGCTAATTTTCTTGTTTTCTGCTTGGGCAGATGGCACCCGATGAAGACTGTAAAGCTTAGCCTATTGTAAACGTGTGCGCTTGCTCATAGGGAAAAGAACAAGGAAGACAGGGAAATGTGAGATATTATGATTTATCTGTTTTGTTTTAGCCAGATATGAAACTATGGGGGAAAATACTATCTTTGTCTGTTGTCATTCATCCCGAAGGACAGAAAAATGTTTCATAGACAATCAGATCCTCTCCCTTTTTCTTTTTCCAGTTACATATATCCCAGGTGGCTGCTTGTTCATGGCTAAAACACTGCCACTTCTGAGTTGGAATATCACAGCTCTTTAACAATGGATTGTTATACTACACAATTTCTATACTACACTAATGCTACACTGATTTCTTCTTAAAATTAGATTATAGGGGTTGCCTTTTGTATGGTGGTTACCTTACCTTGCGCTAGAGCTCTTGCCTTACCCTCTAAGCCAGTGATGAGAGCACTTACCAATGAAGTCCTTGGGGTCCTGAGTTTAGTCCACTTAAGGAGGTTAAATTATGCCATCTTCTTCCTCCCTAGGAGCCTGCCCTAACAGTTAGCAAACTGCTTGAGGTAGGGGCAGCATTTTGCATCCTGTTGGCTCTGTGCCTTCATGCTGAAAGAGGCATAAGATTTATGGTTCCAGAAGAATGGCAGACAAGAAGGGGCACGACTCGCTAACCTGGTATTCACAGTTCTCACCTTGAATATGGGATTTCTGGATTCAACAGCATTTCACATTTCTCTCCCTTTATGCATCTTTGTGCAGCTCACCACTCATCCTTTTTGATTGTGTGATTGGGGTATTTAATTTTCTCCTGGTATGGCACAGAAAGCCAAGGTACCTAGTCTTTTTTGAGGGTCAGGGAACTCAAATGAGCTGTTACAGTATGTAAAGTTTTTATTAGCAACCTGTGGGTTATTTCAAAGAGTGCCCATTTTACCAGACGCACAACTCAGGATTTTCATCTTGGAAAATTTACTGGGATATTCAATTAACAGCTAATTCTGTTCAATAGTGAGCAAGATGAAAATACCATGGAAGAAATGATGGAGTCAAACTTCAGATGACCAATTCAAAATCAATTGTAATGTCACTAACAGTGGAATATTTCCAAGCTTCAGGAGGTTCTGGGCTTTACTATTCATCAATCATATATAATCCAGAATTATCAGTTTAAGTATTTGCATGCAGACTCATGTAAAATCAGTAACACCACTGTAAGTGGAAGCTGTAATTCCATCAAGGAGAAGTGACACCAAAAATGGTGGAAATGAAGCCCAAGTCACTACATGTCAGAGCTGGGATTTCCTGGGTTTAAGCTACTGTGTATGTATAAACTAGCATCTGCATTTTTTTTCTATTGTGAATTTGCATTTATTTCACAGTCACCTTCTGTTTGGAAATGGAGCTAATTATTTGCGTAGCACAATAAGTACAATTGATTACTAATTTTGATAGGACTAAAACACTCTGTCACCTGGCACTAAGGAGACAGGTATTTTTAGGGATCCTTGGCAGAATGATGATGGCACTAAGTTTGTAGTTAAAGCTTTATTTTCTTAACAGGATATTATGATTAGTATAGCACAGGATTTATAATTAGAATTGCACAGGACTTCTGCAAGCAGAATCAGTGTAGTACAATTTATAAGTAGCATAATACAGAATTAATAACTTATTATTTCTAATCACCTAGACCCTAACTTAACTTATGGTTTCTAATCACCTAGAACCTCTGTAGAACAGATCAGATCTTAATACGTGGTTTGCTGTATCAGCATAACAATCATAATCTAGACTTGAAAATTATATAAAGAATGCGAATCACTCAATCCTCAGAGGAAGCACACGACAGTGAAGGCATCCCTGGCCATCAGGAGGTCACAGGTCTCAGTGTCCAGCAGCAGCTCCAGTCTGAGTTCCCCACTGAGTCTATAGACAGTGCTCTCTGTGGTGTTACGCTTCCCTGTTTTGTGATGGGATCATCAACAACTGTCTCGCTGGGTGCCTGGGACCTTCAAGGCCAGTAAGGAAGGGAATAATCAGCCTGGCACCCAGGAACCTTGAGGCTGGCAGGGAGGGGAAAAAGAGATCTGTTTGATTTTGTCTACTTGGTTCACAGGACCTTCATGGCCTGATAATGAGAGGAAAGGGAACTCATACATGACTCGCTCAGCCACAGAGCATAGTTTTGCCTTATTAAATGGCATTAGTTATGCTAACCATGTTATTAGGGTTCAGAAGCAGGGGGTACCAGTCACACACTCCTAGAAACGTGAAGTAATTTTCTGTCTCTTTAAGACAGACACAGACAAGAAAGACACATAAATTCACCCATCACGAAGCACTCTTGATGAGAAGATCTGCATCACTCATGAAACTAGGCCTTATTTTTCAAATATTTACATGTTACATGAATGGCTGATAAAACATCAATGTCATTGTCCTCATCTTTAGGCTGCAGAGTCCCCTTCAGCACAACAATTATGTGTCCTCTGCTACGTACAGGGTAATGCAGCTAATTTCCAGGGACCTGCTTGTACCCACAAGTTTAACCATGTTGCTCATCTTGTGCTCTGTGTGAACAACAAGAAAAGAATTAATTAATTCACATGGCAGTGTGAATTTCAGCATTTTAAATTTTGGAGTGTTTGACTTTGCAGCCATAATATTCTTTTAATATAATCACTTTACATGTAATTTCCTGGGTTATTTTCATCATGTGGAAACACGTTAAGTCTCACATGGATCATTAGTGGAGCTGGAACTTAGATACGCCTGTACAGACCTCCACCATTTGAGCTAACTGACCTTAACAACAGAGAGCTATCCTTTATGAGAACCAGCCTCTAAAGGCAAAATGAGACAAGTACTTTGCGAAGGGGTTTCTTGGCTATTTGCTGCTAACAGAGGAACAATGGGACTCAGGAAGCCTTGTCCTGCTACTATATGTTCACTAATGGCTACAAACCCTCTCCTCTCTCTTCAGTCTATCTCCTGTATTTGCGAGGTGGGTTAACCTTGGCTGGATGCCAGGTGCCCACCAGGCACCTCTATCACTCCCCCTTCAGCAAAATAAAGGGGGAGAATAAGATGAAAAACTCACGGGAAGCAAGGGCCAAGGCCATGCACAGAAACAAAAGGTAAACAAAGATGTTATTCTCTACTTCCCCTCAGTAAATGATGTCCAGCCACTTCCTGGGAAAGCAGAGCTTCAGTATGGGCAGCAGCTGCTCCTGGAGACAAACCCAGTAACAAATGCCCCCCTCCTCCTCCCTGCCCTTGGCTGTTATGGCTGAGCTGATGTCACATGGTCTGGAACAGCCAATCCGGGTCAGCTGTCCCAGCTCCGCCCCCTCCCAAGCTGTGTTATCAACACCCTGCTGGCGGCCAGTGCAGCACTCAGCACTGGGAGGGTGCTGTGGGGATACTGACTCCATCTCAGACAGACCCAATCCAATTTGGAAAGAAGCTCCCTGTCAGCTTATCTCAGCCTGTAGTAGGATGTGCTCAGTATGGCTGAAATAGACAACAAATTCACTTATTAGCCTATTATACGTGCTGAGTGTACACAGCTAGGCATGGCAGACTTTATGATGTCAGGTTGTTTTCCACCTTATCAGCATGAATTACCTAGGGAATGCTAGGCTACCCTAGCATTTGGTCTGTGGTTCTGAAGCCTCAAGGTACTGAACCTTCGGAAAAGAACTGTAGGAATTTTTTATAATTGACAAAACAATATAGTTTTCTGTAGTTTTTTACTAGAAAAGACAGAGACATCTATGCTGACATTGTACAAAGTATCAGCCTGAAGCAGATGGCACAGAAAATTTAAATGATTAAAGTATGTCAGTGACAAGTAACTAAACCAAGGCCTTATAATGTCAAGTGTTAGAGAACTATTCTGTTCTACCAGCTCTTGACAAATGAAAAACCCTCCCTGTAAGATCTAAAACCTTAATAGGGGAAATATACGTAGATAGACACATGGGACTCAAAAAGCACAACTGATTAGAAACAACCCTGACACAGATCAGATTTGTTTCACTGACAATATTTAGGGAAATCAGTAAACAAACTAAACAGCCTAATTGTTGAAAAATAACATTTTAAAGGGCTTTTGGATTCAGTGTCATAGGTTTTATTAGCAAGGATGTTCAAAACACAAAAATTTATCTTGATCATCTCCTTTTAGCATTTTTAGTCACTATAAACTGTGAGAAATGTAAAGACCTTTGTATGAAACATAGGTCCATAACAAAACAGTTTACTTATTTTGGTTGTTGGCTGGAAACAAACACACATATGCCACCAAATACAAAATTGAATAATTTTATCTTGCAATTTCCATCAGTTTCTGTTTTCTGTAATTTGCTAGTATTTACGTAGTGCTGATGATCATTAAGTGTTCTATTGTCAATTTATTCAAAGACACTTTAATAACTGAATTTTAAAAATAAGTATAGTCACAGTTCCTTTTTTTAAAAAAAAGCTAATTGGAATCTTTGTTGCAGTGTACAGTATTATTACCCATATTAGGTGGTATTTTCAAAAGTTCTAACTTTTGAACAAAAAACCTACCTTCTGTCTTGTCTTAGAACAAAAGTTCTGATTCAGTACAGTTAGCCTATATTCCCACTAATATAGTTAGAAATATAGTTGTTTTTCTGACTGTATCAACCCTGTATCAACACTGGACTATTTCAATCTGAAATTGATGATCTGCCAGTTAATGTGATAGTAGTTTGAAGAGGAAAATCTGGACATTTATTTTATACCTTTGAGAAGTACTGCCCTTAACCTAAGACCTTTCCTTATAGTTTACCTGACCCGGGTAACCACATAGTTTACCTGACTATGCTAAAAGTAGAGATGCCCTGTTCTGTTTTGTGTGTATCTGTATATCATGCACCCCTGTTTCACACTGGTGTCCTCATCCATCTCTACAGAATACAAGCTTAATTTATGCTGAGGTTTTCTACTAAAGGGAAAACTAAGTAGGTCTTGTGGCAGGAAAAACTTGCTTTGGTTTATAGGCAAACAGTACAGGTTCAACCTGTGCTAGATCTAATCATGCTCCAGGTCTCCAGAGATAGCCTGACAAGTGTTCTGGCCTTGCTAGTCCAGATGTTTCCCAGCAAACTTGGCATCTTGCTAGTATGCAGTGAGAAGCAGGAATTGATGGGAGAAGAGATGGCAAAATTTAAAGATATGTATTCCTGTTTCGTCATATGAAGATCTTTACACATGACCCTCAAACCTGCTGCTATATTCCTATTAGTGCCATCTCCAGTTACTTTGTTTGCTGAGAATAAATAGTTTATTGCTCTATTTGGGCTTTTTTGAAAAATAATGAGCTAGTTGTAAAATGAATAGTGCACTACAATTATGTGCCCTCTTATATTTTTCTGAATTTTTAGGCGCTGGCACATTCTTCATGTTTTGTTCCCCTCCCCTCCCTGGGTCTTTATTTGTGTGCCAAAATAGGCATCCTGTGTAGAGGGAGAAACACTGGTCCAGAATGCACAGTGTAAAGACAGTATGTGCAGTGAGCACTGGGGATGGGACTGAGGGAATGGAATGCCCCCAGAGGGGTACTGTATTCACAGGAGAGAAGCATTTCTGGCAGAGTAGGAGGTAGCTCCTACTATATGCACATAACCTAGTGATTGGAAAATGGCACTTACTAGCCTTTGGCTTCCTTTTCAGAGATGAAGTACATGGACATTTGTGGGGAAATAAGACATTGGTCATGAGGGGCTGGAGGGGTGGACCGTAAGGGAAGAAGGGGGAAAAAGAGTGGCTAAGAGAAATGAGGAAGAGAAATGTCCATTGGTAGTGGCCATTTACCCACGTGTTTGCACTTTATGAGCATGTTGTGAGTTCTGCTGCAAAGTAAACTCTGATGGCTTCTCAGACTTGTCTCACTATCAAGAAGCCAGGCTCATTGCCTACGCTAATGGCTTTTGAGAAGTTGCTACGAAGGGCTCCAGTTAGAGCATCCATTCTGGACAGAAAGGCTCTCATGGGCCCTAGTAAAAGATTTGGAGGACACAGTAGCCTTGATGAGTTGTTCAAAAGCTCATTTGTCCCCTACCCAGCGGGAGTTTAGTGCTAGATTAAATACTCATGCTTACCTCCATGTCTGGTAGGACAGCGTGACCAGGAGAGCACAAGATAGATAGCACTGCTCAAAATGCAATCAATATCCTACTCCCGAAAATACAGGAATCGTATGTTCAGTGGGTACACTCTGTAGGCCAGGAAGTGAAATCTCTTCTGAATAACTTTGTCAAAGGCCTGCTGTGCCAGGCACAATTAGCTAATCTTTTGGCCCCTTTCCCTCTGTTTGAGCATACTTTCTGGGAAACTGCCTTATGATCTCAGGGCAACAGTGGTCCACACCATTTGGGGATGGTGGACTTGAGCACATTTGAGCTGGCCACCTGACGATGAACTTCTCTATCACTGCAGGACTGGTTGCAGGAGTCAGGAATGTCCAGTCTTTGGAAGCAGACTGGAGTGCTTACAGAAATGAGGATAAAGCCCATCATGCTCCTGGGCAGGCTCCAACTGTTTTCAGTAACTCCTTGTCCTGAAGTGGTGGAGTCACTGTCCATCCTCCCTCTGTAGAATGTGAAGCAGTCCTCCTGGTGCATGCTCATCTCCCTCTCCCTTCCTCTATTTGCTGGGGAAGAGATCTGTATTTGATAGGCTCTGCTATAGGAGTAAGTCTAGGTGATCAGTGGCAAAGGTGTCTGTTTTAAACAGCATAGTGTCCCTTTGCCTAGGGTGAGGGAGAGGCCTGCAGTCCCAAACTCTCTTCTGGTTGTTGAGAACCATTAAGTCCCATCCCATTGTGTCCAAGTTAGTTCTTCAAAGTCTGATCCTATCCAAGCCAATAGCAGCAGCAGCAGAAGCAGAAGTCGCAGCAAGAGACTTCATGTGTATGTGGCAAAACTGCAAAGCGGAGGCTGATGGACAGTGTCTGGCTGGAGCCCTGTTTATATGGTCATAGGCTATGCATGAGGCCAGTGAGTCAAAGTGGAACGCATGCTGCAGGGATTTGTGTTACTGTGAGGCAGAGCCAGAGGGTAGCTCTTGTGCTGTTGTTCTTACTGTTGTTCATTTAGTGCCTGCTCAGGGACTATGGGCACAACCCGTCTCCTCAAAAGGTCCTCAAATCAGAATAGTGTGTGCAGCCCATGTACACATAACCCAGATATATAAAATGCATTCTGACATGCCTATCAAAGATGTAATTAGAATACGTGTTTTCCCAGTGTAGTCACTGTTAATAGAAGCAAGAGAAAAAAAAAATTGAAAAATAAAATAGCTTCCTCTTGCTGTGTATTTCTGCTACTTTTTTCAAGGTGATAAAGACTCAATTACAAGTGGTGAGAATGTATTATTGCATATGTGTGTCTGTGTGTTTCCTTGTGAGAGACAAATTCAGTTGTATTCAACATCTATAGTTACTCAAATTCTTTAATGCCGTAATAGGATATAGCAGTAGAAACTGTGTGATTCAGGTAAAAAGAAGAACATATGCTAAGGTTTTAGGATGTAATCTGGGCTGACACAGAATAGGTGACATTCCTTTTTCTCCCCTGTCCTGTGCTAGAGATTTTCTGCTGGTAAAGGGAGGTCTTTTAAAGGTGGTCCTCCTTTATCATAGCCAAAACTGGTCAACTGTAATGCATAAAATCGAAAACCACATACATTTGTAAGGCAAAAAAAAGAAAAGCAAAAATTATAGCAAACCAAAATCCTAATAGTAAAAGCACACATTTTACAAGTCTTAAATACTCTACGTTGAAATAGGAAAAGGAAGGAATTAATGTAGAATGTTAATGAAGCTATTAGAAAAATATCATTAGTTCTTCATTTTCTAAGCTATGCACAAATATTCTGAATCCATAATTATAGGAAACTTTTTATCATTAAATACATCCTTGCTTAGACCAAGATCAGCGAAACGTTTAAATACAGACATGAAATTATTTATCTGCTAACTGCCCTTGATTCAGTTGGGTCACAGAGGAGCAAAGTGCTCACCAGAGACACTGTTTATGGAAAGGACTTGGGAAACCGTAACTTCCTGCATTGCATAAACTTCCTGAGTCAAAAAAACTAGAAACTGAGACAGGTTTGGCTCTTGTTCCTTCAGTATGCAAGGTCTGCTAATGCACAACAGCTGGCACAGAAAGACTGACTCAAATGGAGGCACAGTATGGGGCCATTAGAACTGCTTCTTGTACAAGTGCAGGAGCTAGAGCGATGATGGAGTAACCCTGGAAGTACGACCTGCACTGCTAGGACTCCTGGCTGGCTGCAGCACAGAGGCAGCCTGAGACTGTCAGGCTGTCATTATCTGAGCAGCAAGCATTGGTTTGGCTGAAAAAAGAGACATCCATATTCTGGAAGCTTCCCTTCCTACTGTTTTGTGAGCTCTGTGTAGCTTTGCCAGCAGGAGCTGTGCAGACTCAGAAATTCCTCCTCTTTTTCTTTTTGTTTAAATATAATAAGAATGAAAGTAGATTCAAATGGGATCAACCTGCAAAACTGTCAAGTCCACGTGAAACTGACAACCTGGCAGACCACTGGCCATAGCTGTAGTTACAGTAGATCCCATGGTATGCTGTTGGAAGTCAAGTTATTAATTCTTACTGTCTTGGCCAAAATTCAACATGCTTTATTATTTTCTACTTCCTTGAAGCTCTTCTCTACACTTTCAATAATATGTTGACATTTTCTTCATCTCCTAGCCTAAGCTTGTGCACTGTTGCTTGCATGATGCCCCAGGAGATGATAAACTGATAGTAAGCAACATGAATCAAATGTACATGCCTGCGGGTAAGACTTACCCCCTCTGAGCTCCTGCGTAGGGCTTAAATACAACTGTGGTACTTTTGCTTCAGGAAAGCTTCAGAAGGAGCTGAATGAAGGAGGTTAAAGCTGAAATGGTGTTAGTGAGTCTCCACAGAGTAGACAAAAAAGGATGCCATGCAAGCAGAATTTTCTTCTGACTCAGCCTATGGCATTGATCTGTCTCACAAAAAAAAAAAAAAACATGCATTACAACATTTTAAGAAGTACAGCAAAGACCATTTCTGCATTCTTGGGTGCTTCTGCTACATCCAAAGGGCAAACTTGCTTCAGCATAACCCATTGTTTGCTTTGGAATTTCAAAGATTAAAGGTGTCTGTAAGTGTCAGTAATTCTCATGGTTATTGTTAAATATTTCCTTTTATTATCTGTATAATAGCAGTTAGAGATTAGAAAAAACAAGGTGAGTTCGCAAGTGCACCCTCACCATTTCCTGTCTGTCAGCACAAGAATGTTCTGTGCGTGAGGAGACTCCGACTCACACGTCCCAGGAGAGCAGCCTGACCACCAGACTGCAGGCTGTTTTGAAGGCAGGCACTCTCCACCCTTCCTATTGAAACTGTGCCATGCTGCAGAAAATAAATTAAGTTCATTGGGCCAGAGAGAGGGAGAATGAGAGTCACAGAGAGCAGAGAAACCGTAAGAGAAAGCATGACTGTACTGGTTAAGGCACCCATCTGGCAGAGAGAGCCTTAGATTTCCTTCCCAGCTTTCAGGACTGTTTCTTAAATATTTTATATAAATAGTCACTGGATAAAATACAGAAACAGATGTTTTGGATACCGTACTCAGAGGTGCCTAATTTTTCCCATGCTCAATATAGGAAATCTAGACATAGGACAAGAGGTTCTGAACTCTCCTCTAGGAATCCAGTACCTTACACTTTGGCACCAGTGGGGTTGAAGTTCTGGGTAAGTAATTCCCTTATTGGACCTGATCCTCAGGCTGTCACCTCAAAAATCTGTTTCAGAGATGCACTTTCTCCACCACATTTCCCTTACCAGTGCATTTGGCACTGACAATTTTTGTATTCCTTCTTACAAGTGCTGCATTATTCCTTTGTCTCTTCCAGGTAGCTTTAAAATTAAAAGCTTCAAAAATCAGGTCAGACTTTATCTTTGACTGGGGTACATTTTTTGTTTTATATTCAACCTTCTAGAGAATGCAGCCATTTTTCCATTACAGAAGGTTGGCTATGCCTATTTTCAGGTAATAAGCTAGATTGGAGTTTTCTAATAAAAAACATTTGTGATACAGTTTGGTGTTTCATGTATTTCCCCAAAAGACTGCCTGGACTGGAATAAACACACACCTTCCAGATGAAGTTTTGGTTTATATTTGGAGAAAAACTGACTTTGGAAAATTTCTGAGGAAAATCACTGGATTGTGTTTTTTTTTTTTTTTAACCCAGAACATTTTCAATACAATTGGCTTTTTGGGAGTTCAAGTTCTGGCCTAAACTTCTGCAGGTTTGCAGTGATTTCCTTAAACCTGACCAGCACCCTGATAGGGAGCACTAGGAAGGGATACACATGCAGTTCTCTGTGACCAGAGGTGGCTCAGTGGTGTGAAGGACATTTGGAAGTGGGATATGGTGGCAACACGTGAGTTGCAGGACAGCAGTGGGGGCCAGAAGTGTCAGTCAATTTGAAAATTGACTAATTTTCAAATAGAGTGTCTTATTTAAGAAATTAGGTTTTATTTCTAACAAATTGAGGAATGGATGAAGTTTTTTTAAAAGTATTTATAGTTTGGATTGTGTGTCAATAGGGTTGGATTGTATGCTTAGAGGTCACGCTCTCTCAGATATCTAAATACCTTGACAGTCCTGTTTTTAACACAGGAAAAGCAGCATGGGCTACTGTTGTGAATTACCAAGGTGATGAGGTTTTTCTGTTTCACCTGCTTTCTGGTGGACAGCTGTGTGTGTCTGACAGGTTTATGGACAAGAAAGCTTCTAGGTGGGATTAGTAAATGGGAACGGACAAGAAGACCAAATGTTTCAATTTACAGGGATGTTTAATGGGGAATTTCAATATGAAATCCAAACTTCTGGACCTGGTTTTCTCAGGGAGCTTTGGGGAAAAGCATTCTGTGTCCTTCGAAATTACTATGCCCTGATATAGCTGCCTGCCTAGAGCAGGGTTAGTCTTTGCTGGCCCAGTGCTGTGAGGGGTCTCATCCAACTCTTTGCTTGAATGGTTCTAATCGTGGTGACACATGTTTCATCCAGTTGTAGAAACTGAGGCTTGTGTTTCTGGGAGCATTTTTGAGGTGGTGAGAAGAGCTACTACCACAGGAAGAATCAGCTGTAGAAGAGGTTTCTGTAGTGCCAGAGCAGTCTCTCTTTTGGCTAGGGCATGGCATCTCATCTGGTCTCTGGACTTGCCAAGACAGAGAGGAAAGAATTTTACTTCAGTGGTTCAGAAATTACACAGGTGCCAGTATGTCCTTTCCAGTCCCTGTTCTGGAAGCAGCTCCTCCATCTCCAGTTACATTTGAGCACTGTAACATGCTTTATTACTTTCTCAAACTGCGGCTTATTTCCCTGGTTAATTTGTATCATTTTCCTGGAGGAACCTGGTTCCAAACGTAATAGTATGCTGGCATTAGCCCCATTCAGCATTCAGCTTGAGAAGAAATTATAGGCATGGGCAGTGGAAGAAGACAGGATGGGACCTTGTTTTGGTTACGAGATGTAGGCAAACAACTGCGTTGTTTTTCGCACATTTGTTCAATAGAAAATATGACTGGGGGAAAGGCAACATGCAAAGATATGATTCCAGAGCTCTGAAATCCTGTCAGAGGGAGGAAAGGAAGGAAGGAAGGAAGGAAGGAAGGAAGGAAGGAAGGAAGGGGAAGGAAAGGAAAGGAAGGAAAGGAAGGAAGGAAGGAAGATACATTTCCAGGTGCATTTCAATGCCTCAATTATCACACATGGATGGTGAAACGTTAATTGGAGATTTGAGCATGCCTGGGGTCAGGAATAAATGGCACTCAGAATATTTTTATTTTCCACTATATATAGGAATACAAGAGAACCAATATTTACAGCTGTACCACTTAGACAAAGTTTTATGTTATTTCATTCCAAAACATAGAAACAAATCATAATCTGAAGAAACACAGCCACTCTAGAGGAGGAGACAATAGCTGTTCAGCTGCACAATAGATTAACACCATAAAATAGGGCAGAGACTGAAAACCTCCCCTTATCCTTCATAAACACAAACAGTTTAAGAAAGGAATATAGTTAACTAGCTTTGCATTTTAGAGAGATACTAAATTTGATACTTCCAGATTTGTGGGAAATTTCCTGGTAACATTAAAAAGGTCAGATGTCCAATTGGTTAATTTTATTTCTCCTTCAAACGGATCCATATCCAACAGCATAGGCACAACTTCAATATTTTAATTGGAAGTGATGGCTTTTAACAAGCCTTTCTGGGCCCCAAGTTTGCCTTGGTCTTTTATCAGAGGGCTGCCCAGAGTTTATGCTACTTAGCCTGTGAACCATAATAATAACAAATGGGGAAGATTGTCAGGATGTATATAGATTTATATTTAATATGGGGAGTTTCTAGAAGGAGTCTGTAAGTAGGGACTGTTGCCCAGACTCCAAGCTTTGGCCAAGCAGTTCTTGGCAGCCCTCAAAGAGGGTGGTGAAAATGGCAGCTTTAACCATCCTTGCGTCATCCTGGGGTTGTCTCCCTGCCAGTATGGTCCCTAGTGTAAACTGTAACACCGGCAGAGCTACTATATTCTGCACTAGCTACCACTGGGCCCAAGAAACTAGTCTGGTAATGGGGCATCCCTGAGAAATAGGCTCAGTTTAGCCATTTCTAAACTGTATGTCTTTCACAAGGACTAGGGAAAGGAAGAGCCATTGCAGTCCCTGCAGTGGCTGCAAACCAGCTGAGGCTTTGTCATATCTGCTCTGGCTGATGTGCAAGTAGCTGTCTGAGCTGCCTCACAGACTTTGTTGCATTGATAATGTGACAAAAACCCCAGCATTCAATGTCTGGAGGATCTGGCCCGCATGGTTGTGTGTGCATATGCAGATGTATGTGATGTCAGTGAATGTCCTCGCTCGCTGCAAAGGTCATTTTGTCTGAGATTTTTCATTTGCTTCAGAATAAAGCAACCTCAAGAATGTAATGAGGGAAATGAGGTCTGAAATTTGTTTCCTAACATCCATGAATTGCAGCACGGAGCTAAGGGGAAAGCATTCAAATCCCTCTCTGTGCTCTTGGACAGGATTCTGTTTGAAGCTCTGCAATAATCAGCAGACATCAGTGTCTGCTACAACTGAATATTTTTGGTATCTAATTGGCATTTAGATACCAATGTGATAGAAGCTTTAGAAATAGCTAAAGCAGATAAATATTGCTTCTTCTTTTCCTCTGTGTGCATCTGTATCGTCTGTGTGAAGCTGTGTATCAATGTGAAAAATTCACCGTTGTTTTAACAGGGTGCATCTCTGTGCAGAGAATTTGCTTCATTCTAAGCTGCAGTAACGTATAGAAGGGATGATTTTTTTCTTTGTGCTGTGAACATCTAGATCAAATTCCCATAAGTATTATTTGTGCAGAAACTGTGAATGTTCCCAGCTTGCAAATGAAGTCAAACCCTTGTTAATGTTTACAGTAAAACAGCTGTTCTCAGCATTTCTCCTTGAGCCTCAGCTACTTTAGCTCTACCATACTCAGCCTTACATCATAGCAGCTGCAATAATAAGAGGCAGAAAGTGGTCAGAAGCAGCCGGTCCTGCTAAACCACACCTTTGTTTAAAAGAGATTTTGGATTGTAAAATGTCTCAACTGCTAAATTTTTCAGCCTGACTGGACTCCATGCATGGGCTAGGTCTTCAAAGACCCAGTTCACCAAATGCAGAACACAGGCTCTTTATACATTTTCCTGGGAAACTTTCTATAGATCCAGACTGGGAAATGTTCCAAGGCTTCACAGAACTAAAGATAACAGTAATAATAAAAAAAAAAAAATGGACTAGAGCACATTGACTTTTAAAAGAAATAGCTGAGCCTATTATCTTTGCGTGGCAAAGCCTTAGTAATTTGTGCAGCAAGACTTTGCTAATTTGCACTAATAAAAGTAAGATCACTGCAGATTACCGAGTTCTAGCAATTAGCAGGTATGTAAACAAACAACATTCTAAGAAAATAAAAAAGCATCAGCATGTAGGTTGCTTTCAAGACTATCATTTCTTTGTAAATATTTATGATCACTCAAATAATAAATGCTAGTGGATATATTTTGTAAAAATAATTAGGTGTTAGCAGAAAGTACAATAAAGCATTCTCCTGCTCAGTCTTCTTTTCAGAAGGGAGAGGCCATCATTTTTCTGCTAGGTATGAAGCATGTGTTGTATTGAGCTTCTGCAGTGTCTACATTGTAGAAATACATTAATAAATAGGAGTTTAAAGTGAATTTAAACACATTTTAACATTAGATATCCTACGCGTGATTTACTGAAACCTTTTCTTCTGTTGAGAAGCGGTGGGAGATAGGTGGTTTTCAGCACATAAGAGAAAATGTGTTCATTGGCGGAATTATTACACTACATAGGAACTGGGTAACATTTGTCATTTTTATTTTACTGAAAATTTAAATTTTAAAATCAAAGTAAGAAGAAAATAAGATTTGTACAGTTGAAAAGTTTCCAAAAAGATTTATAGGTCCTTTATTCTATGTAGAAGGGCTTATTTTAGCAGCATTTTCACAGTTAAGTGTGAACATTGCAGTCATATGCCAGGTATCACCTGTAACACCTTTTAAATTCATGGTGACTAAGAAACAGCAACTTTTTCTGGTCTTGTGGTTCACAGGGTAATGTCACAGACTGCCAGATGATGTCACAGATGTCCTAGATTATGGCAATAGGTTGAGGCAGAGGGGCTGTCAAAGCTGGAATGCTCACCAAGCCTAGCAGATTCCACAGCGTGATGCCATCAAAAGGACTTGGAAAGAAATCCCATATGTGCTTTCCAGTACAAGAAAGAGAAAGAAGAAAACAACAGAGGCCAAACAGCAGAATTTGTAGATTCCATTGACACTGTTACTTTTAATTGATACAGATACTTTTAATCCAGCGGGATTGCAAATTCCATTGATATTGATACTTTTGGAAAGACAGGGTATAGTGGAAATTAGTTGGTCTACATTGTAATAAATTGGACTATAGTTTCAGTTATGACTCTTAATGGTGGTGAATTATTTGTCTTGAACTAATTATTTGAGATCCTGATGATGTCAGGGTGTAATTGTATGAGGCATTGACCAGCGCTGTAAAATACCCTTTCTTGAAGAGCACAGAGGCTAAATGTGCAAGGAGTAGACAAAGGAAATAGCCTGAGATGGAATATTCAAGCAAATTATTTAAAGTAGCCATAGGTACATATGGTAGCTCTGTGCTTTTATCACAAAAGTCATGTAGTGTCTGGGGGAGAGCAACTGTCCCCCAAAAAGCAAGTTTATGTATCTTCATGTATATACTATGTTTACATCTATAATATGTATGTATATACCTTGTATACATAATCTAACATTGAGTGCTTTTAAAAGATGCACACATCAATGACATAAACCTTTTGTAACTACACACCCAAGCTACATATTACTTAGTAGTGTGCATTTTTCTTTGGGTTCCACTGATGCATTCAAAGCATGATCAGTTTGTTTTTTCTGGCATCAATTAGCACCTGAACCCTGAATAAAAATATTGCTTCTACTCTGTCATGTAGAGAATATATTCTAACTCACTCTAGGTACAAATGTGTATGTCATGTTTGAAAAAGCAACAGTTAAATACATGTTTCTGCTGTCAGAAATGCAGCAGTTAAACCCTAAATAATATCTATAGGATTAAGATTGAAGAACCTTAGAAGAAATCTATATGCAGTTATCTTTCCACATTTTCTCTCTGTCCCCTGTCGCAGACTATGAAAGAAAATATAAGAAGTGCTCTAGTATGTATGCATATCTCATTATCTCCATTTTCAGGTAAGTGGAGCAAACAGTTTCACCTTAGTAGATTTGTAGCAAAATAATACATATTCTAATATGCTAGAGGAATGACAAAAAGCAGGATTGAGCCCAGCACGGGGGGGAGAGACAGGAGGGGTTTTTTTAGGAGTTTTCTGAATAATCAGGAAATCCAGTGAGACAAACAGAATGTGTAGAGACCAAGCCAGAATTATCAAATTACCATGACAACCGTAGGCAAGAACCCAGAGAGAATCAGGTAAAGAAATTACAGTAGAATTACAGTTAGTTTCACATTTATTTAAAAAAAAAAAAATTCCCAAGCAGTCAGGAAGAAATATTTCCTTTGGCCTAGCTCAGTATGGTGCAAAGGCTTGTGAAATGCAGCCTTTTTTGCAATTTTTAAATTGCTTTGCAAATGTGTACAAGCAGCTTTTACCTAGATTTGCATATGCAGATTGTTTTAACCAGCAAGATTTTATGTCAGATACAAAACTCATAATCACAGATGCTTTAATTTGTTTGAAAACAGAAACTAAAAGAGAATTCAGAGAAGGTAAAGGGTGTGCGCGTCTTCACACGTACAGTGTGTATTTGTGTTATTTATAAGATATTGTGCCTTGTATGTTTTTCAAATGACCACTTTCTTCATTCAAACCTTTGCTTAACACATTCACAAAAAAAAGCTTTCAAACAATGAATACAGTAAAAAAAAAAAAAAAAAAAAGAGGAAAACTGAAGTGAAACTGAAATAAGTAAGAGTGGTGGTATTTATTTTAAAAAGCTACAGGTTAAACATCAAGTGATTAACCAGATTATCTGTCAAATTTGGGTTGAAATTCTGTTTGTTCAGTTTTCATGTACCATTTCATATAATACAATTCACATATATCAGAAAGATACAAGTATACAATTCTGAAAGGCAGAGATCCATGTTTAGGGAAGGAAGGGGGGCATTCGTTCATGTGGGGGGTGGTTGATTTTTTTCCCAGTTTCAAACAAAGCCCTTAAACTGCTAAACACTCCAGTATATAAACAAAATTGCCCCAATGCTTTGTCTTTCCTGTTTCGTGCCACTATCTGAATGCTTATTGTGTTGTCTATGTGCTCTGTAAACACAGATACATGCCCATATTGATCTTTTTAAACGCTGCCCTGAAGTTTGCTGCGTGGTCAGGGAGAGGAGTGATGGACTCCATTGTTCCCCGCTATGATGTCATGCTCAGACTTTGCCTTGGTTACACAGAATTCAGTTTACTGAACTGCAGCAAATGTCTTTAGGGGACCCAAATTTATTGCTATAACAGAGATGGAAAGAAATAACATGTAAAAAAAAAAAAAAAAGACAGAGGAAAATGGGTATAAATTCTGGCAAAAATATTTGCTGCCTATATTTTTCTCTACACTTTTTCAGAAGTAGATGTGCACACTCATTTATATACACACTCAAACTCTGCATAGCTCAAGGGTGTGTTTATTTTAATTTTGGGAACTAGGACAAGCTGAGATTCACTCTCAGGACTTGCATTGTCACTAAAATCTCTCTTAAACATGCAGTTTTATATCACACTATTCATTCTTTTTACTCACATTAACCACACACAGAGTTCACATACTGGGTCTAATCCTGCTAGCTGTCCAGTGATGTTAATGAGAGTTAAAGGCATTGGGCGTGTTACCAGATCCAGTGGTAAATTAATTCATTTCCACCAGCATCTGAAAACTGTATGTGGGGATAGTGAGGGGAAGAAAGGAGACGGCCTTCTAATTATGCTGGGAGATCCTGAAGTGGAAGAGAAATCTGAAGGGACTGAGTGGGGAGAAGGAGGTCTTTCCTCCTCCCTCCCTCCCTCCCTCCCTCTCTCCCGGCCTTAAAAAAATCCCTGGGGCCAGTCCTTCCCAAGTAGGGACAGTTGGCAGGTATGTGTTCATCTTGTTCCCAGCACTTTGGAGGAGCCACGCACAGAGCTCACTCTGTCCTTTCAGACCAGCGCTTCCTGTCCTTCAAGAGTTAACCTTTTCTAGAACATTTATTTCACCATCTCAGGGAAAAAAAAAAAACCCTGCAGAGCTGAGAGGCTGCAGATCACAAGGCCATTCTGATAGCCTCCTGTCCCCATGGCAACAGCAACGGCATTTATCAGTTCCTTATGAGAGCAGGCACAGCAAATCTGCATTGCACATGGCAGCCTTCCAGCCTTTCAAATGAAAGAGCACTTTGAACTGCTGCCAAGTGTGGAAGGAGCAGAGCTGTCAGGACTGCTTAATGCTGGCAGTTTGTACTTGGGAGCCTTTCAGTTCCCAGAATCCTTCAGCCGTGGCAGCCTGCCAGGTACTTAGCGGAAGCTAAAAACTAACCCCCAGACCATTCACTGCAGTGCACTCAAAATTTTCCACATGTACCATGTCACAAGTGCAGACTGTATAATGAAAGCAAACGCCTTCTGATTTGGATTCTAATTTTATTAATAATCTAGGAAAAAGCAAATGGAGATTAGCTGGCTGACAGCAGTACAGTATAGCCACTGTTTATAACTCGGGGTATGTATGTCAGATGTGTATTTCATCCTTCAGAAATAGAATCAGCTCCGACAACAGGGGCTGCACAGCCCCAAATCTGCATGCGGTACCTGAGCATGGGGAGATCAGTGTTAGCAGGAGGGAGAGTGTGGTTATTTACAGCAGAGTATTTTTTAGCAATCATCACCAAATGCATAGCAGTGAGACGTGGAACTGAAAAAGAAGACGGTATTTCTGGCTGGTAAATATTTTCTGCCCTTACCCTCTGCATTTTGCTGACATTGTGAGAATCTCGGAAACTGGCTGATGAATGTAGCAGAGATACAGGGCTCTTGGTGGGTTTCCTTTCAATGGAGAGTTTTCATGTGAACTTTTTATTGTTTTGCATTACCCGAAGCACAAGCGCTTCTATTGGCAGAGGAAACAAGTTGGCACCGTTCTGCCTTTTTTTTTTTTTTTTTAATCTGCACTGAGATCAAGGGCAAGGGCTTCATTTTCCAGCACTAGTCATAAGCCTTTAGCACAAATAGAATGAAAATTGTCTGTCGCTCAAGCAGTTGGACAGGGTTCAGGAAAACTATGTCTGGCACTAATTCCAAAGGGAAGGTTTGGTTCAATCCAGCATCATTAATTTCAGTAAATTGTTTTCACTAGTCTATATCCCCGTGTTCAAGAGCTGTTTATTGTCTTTTATTAAATAGTGTCTTTTGGAGTACAGAGTGATGAAAAATACCTTATATGACTTACATACATATGTATACTCTCACAGGTATGTATATATATAAATAGATACAGTATACATGGAGGTACTGGCATTTTTTTACTCTTCTGGTTTTTCTTAACAATTGCTTGTTTCTTACCTTGCCTTCCCATTACAAAAGACATTTATAATGCCAAATATGAAGTAGTAAAAATAGCCCAAAAGGCGAAAGAAAGAGAGAGAGAGATGAAAAAAACCCTGGAGCAAAGACAATTCCACAAATTTGTGAGTTTCACCACAAAACAAAGAAATGTAATGCTTCTTTTTCAGCTTGCAGCTATCTTTGGCTGCTGCTTGAAGACTTGACTTAATTCACCCAGGCAGTAGTGTCTAAAAGTAACGTACCAAGACAGTTAATTTTGGCACTTAGTCTCCCTTAGGAATTTTACCAACAGTCTTTGAAAATAAAGTAAATTATCTTTTTTTTTTTCCTCTCGGTTCCCCCCATAGCTCCTCTTGATATGTGCCAATAAAAAAAAACTGCCTTCCCCTCCTCTTCTGTTCTCGCTCTTATCCTGTGTCCATAACGTCCTTCTTTCAATAACAATGTTAATCAGAGTGTATAACATGGTCTTGGAGAAAAAGTGGTTTAGGTCTTTTCAGATAGCCTAGTTACAGAAGAAAAGCAGCTTATGCCATGTGAAATAACTTCAGATAGTGCAGTTTCTTTTCCTTTCTCTTCTTTCCTTCTCTTTCTTTCTGTCTTTCTTTCTTTCTTAATCCCGCCCCCCTCCTTTCCACCTCCCCCATTTTTTGGAAAACACACTAAAGTTTTGTTCAGTTCTCAAGTGTTATTAATCACTGGTGGAGGCCAAAAGCAGGGATATTTTTCTTGGCAGCACGTTTTGATAAACAATCTGTGTATGGGGTGAAGGGAGGGGGGAGCCTGTCTTGCTGGTAACTAAGCTAATGGTTGGCAGATTCTTAACTGTCACGAAAGTGCAAGTGGCTCTCAGTGGGAATAGCCTTAAAAAATGTACCGATTCAGTTGATTCATTATTGTTGATTGTTTACTACGTCCACAGGATGTAAGACTAAAACAGTCCAGGGATAAAGTAAAAATAACAACAGCAGAGGACCCAGCCTCTGCATATCCCAGCCTAAAACATGCTACCCAGTTGCTAGTCCCTTGCGGAGCAAGCAAAATTAATTGTAGGTGTCTTATTTTGCACTGTAAGATTTGGCAAAGGTTAACATGCGGAAGTCTGGGCTCGCAGGCGGGTTTTAAAACCATAAAGGCAGCTGTAGGAAAATCAATTTGGGGCGGGTCTCAAAGAGGAGCCCGAACTACTTTCTGGAGCAGAGAGGCTGGTAGGGTCCAGGGGCTGCAGAGCTGCCTCGGCTGAACATGTGGGGTAGCAGCAGCCTGGCCTTGGTAGCGGCAGGGCTGGGGGCAGAGCAGCCTCCCACCGTGCTATGACCTGGGCTCTGTGCTCCAGCAGCAATGTGAAGTGGGACCAGTAAAACCAAAGGGCATGACAGGCAACATCCCTTAAGAAATGTGTCTGCACTGCAGACCAAGGAGAGAAAGAAAAAAAGGAAGGAAGGAAAGAGGGAAGAGTTCCTGGGTAGGAAAGCCACAGGCTCTGTATGTCAGCAAGGCTTACTACCTGAAGAATGGTAGGAAAAAACAGAATTGTAATGAGAACTGAAACGATAAACAGAAACATGTAATTACACTTCTATTCTTTGTAACCAGGTGTTTTGACACTTCCTGGCAGCTCCTAGTAGAAGACAATGTTCTTTAACTTCTAATTTGACAAAATTCTGCAACTCCTTCCTGAAGGGTTTATGTTATGCTTTGTTGAACACACTCCCTTTGCCACCGAGTGCTCTGTTTACTGCTAATCTCTGCATTGTTTTGAAGCCAGTAATTTGATTGTGACGGATTTTATTTTATTTGCTATACTGAGGAAAATCCATGTAAATCACACTCTGGGGAGAGTGCTTCCCTTCTGGTTCTTGTATTTTTTTACAACTGTAGTTGCTGTTCTGACCATTGAGGAAAGAGACATTTCTGTAGGTGAGCGCCTGCTGCTGTGACTGCTACACTGATGAGTGCCAAACCTTCGTAAAGTGAGCAGGAAAGAGTTAAATGTATTGCCAGGCTGTGAGCATTTAGAGCCAGACCAGACCATTCATTCCCAAGCTGCTGAGATCATGGGCTCCTGATTATTACTGCTTGCAAACTTTGGGACTGTCCTATATTCTGCATAATTAACACTGGACTGCTGATCGATAACCAACAGTACTCCTCTTGCGTCCCGATCAACAGTAATCCCTGTATTTTGGGAGAACCCGCACAGAAATGGCAGGAGCAGAGCCTAGCAGACCTGAGGCATAGCCAGGCACCTGGGTTTTGTTGCTTCCTCCTTCATAGTGCATTGCACCCTCTGCTTGCCATACCCGCTGGTGGCACTAAGAAAGGTGCTGGCCAGCTGCACGCCGTGTTTTGTATGATCATTTTGATTCCTTCATTTAAATCAAAGCTTCATCTGCTGTTTTAATGTTACACAGATGCATGTGCATGTATGTACATGTGTACTTCCAAGTAAAGAGGGTAATAGGAATAAAGGGAAAGCGATTATCTAATGGCAGTATTTATCCTAGCACTGAAAGGAAGGAGTTAGTAGATTTCATTTCTGAAAGTGAAAATTATATTCCTTCTCCCTTGGGACTACTGGTAGGTTGTAAAGTTTGGGCAATCTCTGCAGAATCCCTAATGCCGCCTCCAAAGTGCTGACTCGTGTTCCTGTGCAAAAAGCAGTAGCTGGGTAGCAATTGTTCGTGGCTGCAGCTCCATCCTTCCTTGCGCTCCCCTCCCTCTTATTAAACAAGTTACTGTCTGGAGGGGTTCTTACACTATTTTTTGTTTGCTCGCTTCTTTCTTTCAGTTAGCCAGATCAGGCACCTGAATGGCTTCATTGTTTGGGCTTCCTCTTTTCCTCCTCCAAACGTAATTTTAATTCCTGGATTATTTCAGAGCTAAATAAACACCAGACGTGTTTAGTATAAAACCAGCAAGACCGATCTGGATTGCTCCTGCCCTACCATTCGCATGGCAAAGGAGAGGGAAGACAGAAGGTGAGCAGGAAAGCACGCTGCTCCCCTTGTAGGGACAGCACTGCCATAGATTGGAGCTTTGTTACATTGCCACCACTCAATCTATTTTCCCCTACCAGATTAGATTGATCCTGACAATTCGTTCCCTGTGAAGGTGCCACGACGTGGCATTTATTTGCATTTACATTGCAGTTCTCTTCATCAATCAGCTTTGCAGAGATCACCGCTGCTGCTGGCCATGTTGTTGCTATGCTGACACTTCATCCTTAAGTGCCGCTTGCGTAATGGTACAGTACGTGCCCATGACCGAAGTTTAAATCAAAGTTTAATCATTATGGAAAAGCAAACATATTTCCACGACTGTATATCCTGCAAGTAAAAGTAAAGGCAGTTTGGTCGGGTCACAGATGCTAATCTCTGCTCTTTTTCTATTCACAAACTATAAAGGGAGTTGACAGCACCTGTAAATGGTTTTCTGAGGCTAGATTATATCTAAGGTGATTATTATTTACACCCACTATAAAGCCTGCTCTTGTGAGCCAAGAAGTCTGTTCCTGTGAGGTGAGTGTTACCAAAAAAGGGCTTTCTTGCAGGAGGATTCAGTGGAGCAAGGAGCCAGGGTGAGGAACGGTTCAAGCACACAGAGTGCCTTGCCATGTGTTGGGTTTGTATAACCTGGGGACTGAAATACATTTGGGATATGCTGCAGTTCTGCATTCCCAGACACTCAGGATGAAGGGGAAAGCCTCAGCTCTCTCAACCTGAGTTTTTTAAGCAGGGGCTGACCTTTTCCCACAGCCCAGTTCGGCTTCTTACATGGATATCAACACGGGGCAGGGAAGTAAAAGGATAGGAAAGGAGTTGACCTTGCAGTATGAATCAGAGTGAACACATGCTTGTTTAGTCAAGTAAAGTCATATTAATGTAGAAATCCTGCAGCCATCACTAAATCACTGTGGCTGGAAGCGAAGACTTTTACTTTGACCAGCTTTCATCTGCCTTACTGGAAGCTTGCTTCTATGAAGCCTCTATAATGTCCACAGTTTAGGTGTGAAATTTCTAAGTGTGAAATCCACTCTTCTTTAGCGCATCTTCTTCAGCCAATTTGCATATAGGAGACTCACATAATTCAAAGACTTTTCTATCTCTACTCGCTGCTTCTGCAAGCTTCCCCTGAAAAAGAGCCACTTTGTCAGAATTTATTTTTTAACTGTATTTTATCTGCTCCTACCATTCCTGTAACTTCAGCGTATGCATTTCATTAAGCCTTCCCTGTAAAATAATTCTGCTCACATACGTATCAAATTCGTTTGCCAGTTTTATAGATCATAACCAGACACATATAAAATGTTTTAGACAACTAAAAATGGAAATAAGATGCGCTGGCGAGATGAAACGAATTATTTAAAGCAATAACTTTTTGTCGTGAGAGTTTTGAAACGTTATTAAGCGAATCCAAGTTATCTTTCCTGCTCGGTGTTGCATCGCTGCTGGGCGTGTGTGTGTACACAAGCGAGGAAGCCGTGGCACCGCGCCATAGAAACCCCAAGTCCCTTTAAAGGACAGAGGGAAACCTGTAATGGACGGGGGTTTCGGCGTTTCTAGCAACAACGGAATCAGGAAGAGGTACTGAAAGAAAGAAATCCATCCACCGCAGCGCAGCTGGGAGAGGCTCCGCAGCGTGCGAGCCCCCCCCCCCGCCGGCCCCCTGCCTGCGCGGGCAGAGCCGCCCTGCCCGAGCCCAACCGCGTCCCCGCAGTCAGAGCTTATTATTCTTTGGACGTGGACAGCGATGTCGGTGTTTGCGAAAACAGCCACCGACTGCTGCGAGAGTAAAAGCGGGCTGTGCAGAGCCCCTCCTGGCGAGCACCGGCGTGGCCGCGGGGGCTGGCGGGGAGCGGGCAACTTTGGGGATCGCGGTGAGGAGAAGGCAGGCTTCGGGTTTTGGGTTTGTTTTGTTTTGTTTTCCTCCCAATGAAATGAATTCTTGGCTTATTTGCATCAGCCGATGTTGTTTTGAATAATTTGCCTGTTAGCAGTGTTATGCAAATGTTAGCAACCCATTTAAAGGGGGAAATAGAAAAAAAAAAGCCGTGTGTTCGCACAGCACCGGGAAAATCCTATGTCCCTTCGCATTAGGGAGATGAGATCACAGCGATTACTCACCTGCCCGACCTCTCCTACACCCTTGAGCAACGCACTGCACTATCTTTCCCAGCCCAACCTTAAAACACTCGGCAAACATGGCTGATTTAAACAAATCAAAAGTGGAAGAGCTTCTGATGTAGTCACGGGCTAACAGAAACTGTGTCATTCTGTCACCGGGATCACTGAAAGAGAAACACGAAATCAGATATTAAGGCGGGATCCCCCCCATTTGCCTCAGCATCCGCAGCGCACGGGAATCCCACCGCCAGCCGCGGACGCCGCGCAGCCGTCGCGGAGGCAAAGCGGGGCGACCCGCGCGTGTACGAAATCCTGAAAACGAG
>NW_010120569.1:0-21096 GCF_000699245.1 Pterocles gutturalis
TTATTGCAGCCTTCCAGTACTTAAAGGGTACTACAGAAAGTTGGAGAGGGACATTTTACAAGGCATAGGACAAGGGATGATGGCTTTAAACTGGAAGAGGATAGATTTAGATCAGATATAAGGAAGAAATTCTTTATTATAAGGGTGGTGAGGCACTGGAACAGGTTGCCCAGGGAAGCTATGGATGCCCCATCCCTGGAGGGGTTCAAGGCCAGGCTGGATGAGGCTTTGAGCAACCTGGGCTAGTGGGAGGGGTCCCCCACCATGGCAGGGGGGTTGGAACTAGGTGATCTTTAAGGTCCCTTCCAACCCAAGTCATTCTACAATTCTATACTCCTTCCCTCTTTACAGGGTGAGTGTTCAGTAATATTACGCAGCGCTGTCCTCTTACAGGTCTCCAATGAAACACCAGATTTCAGTTAATATTGAATAGAGTGTTTAGATCTACTCTTTAGGTGCAGCCCCTGAATGACTTTTCAGAAACCATTTTGTTTAAGTTAGTGCATTGACCATCTGTTTTAATCTTATCCAAAGATACATGCACAATGTGAATACTTGCACTTAAGTTTGCAGTTGTTCATCTCTTTCTTGTCCTTCTTGGATTCTGTGTTGTTTCCTTATTGTCTTGCTTTGAGCAGCCCTCCAATTTCTGTTTTTCTAACAGTTTGGTTCCCCCAACAGTGTTCACACTTGTGATTAAACATTTTATTTTCTCCTCATTTTTTTTCTCTTACAGTTTTGTCTTCTACACACAGTTTCTCTTTGTGTCTGATTTTCTTTTTTCCTGTTAAATTTCTTTCTTAGCATTGATGCACTCAGTGGTGCACAACCAGTTTAGAATGCTCCCGTATCAGCTTTACTGACTTTCAGGCTACCTTCTTATTCCCAGTTTAGTTATCAGTGCAGCTCTCAAAGCTTCACAGGTTCCTTCAAAAATTTTCTTGCATACTGCCCCACTTAACTGCTCCAACCAATTGCTCTCCCACTAAAGTATTTGGAGCTACACTTTCCATTAGTGTTAGAAGGTGTTATTACTAGGCTAGGTAGAGTGTCATCCCTATATAATATTTTAACTTACTTTTCAAAATGAAAAATTATTTTGAACTAAAAAAAAGACACTCTTCATTTTGAACATGTCAAATGACATGTTTCAAGAATTTCAACATGTTTTCCAACATGTGTTTGAGTTGAGATATTAATCTGGCCCTTTCCTCTGAACCGTCTGTTTCAAGGAAGTGTAGAAAATTTCATGACAAACTGTCTGGAAACAAAAGCAAAATATTGTGTAGGGATTTTTCCTTCTTTTTCTCTTCTGTTGAAAATAAAAACCTCTAAAACTATCTACCAGCATGTCTTTACTCTCCTGGAATACTAAGCGATAAGCCAATTGCATGAGCTGTTTCAGAACCAGTGCTGGCAGTATGCTGCTATTTATTTCCTTTCTGGCTTATGCTTTGTGTGCTGAAATTCTGGAGTAAATTTCTCTAACTGAAATATAAACCCTTGAGAAATCAAAGCTTACAGTAGACTGAAGTACTGACAGAGCCTGAATTATGGTGCCCAAATTGCAGTGCTTGAAAAGCAGAAAAATAGAATCAGGAGCCTCTAAATGACTCTAAATTATGGTCTATCATTTTTCTATAGGGCAATCACACAACTATTTAAGTAGAATAATAGATTCCCAGCAATGAGCTCTTTGTAATTAAAATCAAGCCAGCAGGATTGTGTCATTACAATTTTTACAGTTAAGAACCTGTTATTAAAATAGCTGCATCCTCATTGTTGCTTTTTCCTCAAAAACAGTTTCACTCTTAATACAAATTGTTTTCTTGAAAGTGCTGCCCATTTTCAGAAGCTTGAAATGATATAATTCTTAGCAAAAGCATGTATGTATATTTATGCGTGTTGAATGTAGGTGTGTGAACACACATCACACCCGTGCGTGTGCTCACACCTATTTATTATATCCAAAGTAAGCCTTCTGGCTTCAAAACAGTTCATTGCACAAGTTCTAGGCAATAGAAGAGTTGTTTATGACTTACTGTACATATCTGTTGTCAGCAAATGGAAAATGAATTGAATAATAGGTTGTGAGTAGAGCACTGTATTAGTATATTTATGACAGAGCTGTGACTATGCTGCAGCAGAGCTGCTAATTCATTTGTACATCCTTGCCTTTGATATCTAGAGTAGAGTACAACACTCATTATATTGCAATTTATAAAAGTATTTTAGGACTTCTATAAAAGAAATACTGAAACGCACTAAGGACACACACAAAGGACAGGGGATAAGGCAGTTGAACCGACATGCTTCATATTTTATATATGATATTTTAGCTGAGCATAACTGCTGTTTGTGGTAGATGGAAGAATTGTCACAGTAATGGAGAAAAAGCAGATTGTGTAGATTTTAGCAACTGATGTAAATATGCTCCATGATGATCTGGAGGAAAATAGTGTAGTGTAAAAAGATAATTCATTTATCTGTTAGTATTTATCAAAGTAGGAGTCTACCAGGATGTACAGCAAAAGCATGCTGAACTCGGCTGTTGCTCTATGGTACAGTGGGATAGCTAAAAAAGTCTTCATAGGTTTATTTCTGCTCTACTGAAAAATATGGAAGATTTGAGTTTCCCTCAGAGGCAGGAGAAATTAGTGTCCTTGACTTCTGTGTTCTGCTAGGGATTTAATAATGAAACTGGCATTTATACCAGTTGTTGTTAATAACTGTCTCAGAAACATTAACTTCCATTTCACCTTTGGTTCATTTCATACACTGTGTATTTTGCTTTACTGCCAAGACAATGTTTTTGTTTTGAAGATAGAAATCTTTCACTGTTTAGGTAGAAAGTGTTTTCTACAACACTCACAGAGCAGTCTCTTCTGGTCATATGGTTACTGGAACCATCCTCTGGTATTAACAATTCATAACCTAAATGTTAATGCAAGATTCACAGTTTCTGTCAAGACATCAGGACTTATCCTAGCTTTACCTCCAAATCAGTGCTTGTAAGAGAATTGATTTTCTAGGGAATCTTCCAGGTTTTATCTATCACAGTGAAGAAAGTGACCAGATTCCTGCCAGTAATGATGATAAAGATGGTAAAATACAAAAAGATGGAGTTTGAGGTGAATCACAAGTCATTCATGGCAGGCAAGTAAAAGACCACTTGCTGTTGAGAGTTTTTTAGGAGCACCACCATTTTGTAGTATTTTTAAATAATTTAGGCAATCTGCACTTCACAAGATCAGCATCACTTTAGTAGTGTTAAATCATATAGTACCTCAAGTTTCATTAAACCACAATGCCATAATAAAAATTGGGGTGTTGACTTTCAATGTGTTTAGCTCAAAACCTACCAGTTATGAAATACAGCTCCACCTCATTATGTGATAGCCATACTAGTAAAATAGGATGCTGAGCCAAGGTCATACTTCTGTCAGTAGTAGTTGATGCCATCTTAGAGCTCCATGACCACCAAAGTGATTAATAGGCTATAAATTTGCAAAGGAAGACATATTTAATAGGTTGTGCTTTTTGCCTGTGATGCATCAGGATTTTTATCACCTATTTGAAGACCAATGTGAGATAAGAGTAGTCCCTGATTAAGACACTGAAGACCAAAAAAAGTAACGCAAAAGGTAAGATCTGTTATGGTGTGCAACAAGTAGTAGAGTAGTGTCATAGCCAAGGGCTGTGACAGCGCATGCCCAGTTTTGATTGATGCAGCAAGGGGCTTTTAGTACAAAATCATCTGTCAGTTGTGTAATCATCTTTATTACTGAGTGATTCTTTACATTATGGGAAGAAACCTGAAGATTTCTAATGATCAGTTTCTTTAATCCCCAAAAGATAAATCTGGGAGTAAACTCATGTAAAACAATGCTCTATAAAATTGTGTATTTGTGTGATGATTCAATGCATGATCACTCGCGTTTGTTAGAGAGGAATAAAGTAGTTGCTGTTCTGTATTATATAGGCTGTTCACTAGTCTATGTGCTCTGTTAATTAGAAGCTTCTAAAGAACAAGAGAAACTTTCTCCAAATGTCTAACATGGATTATAAAGTGATGTCATAAAATCTTAGGAGCTGTATTTGATTCAAGCCGTAAAATGCAGAAGTAATAAATAATGAACAAGGCAGCAAAGAATCAATTTTATGGCTTGTTCTCAAGCCCAGACAGTATATTCTTCTTTACCTATTTGAGATAGCAAAAGAGAGGTGATTACCTGCATACAAAATGAATCCAGTCAGATTTTGGACAGGAACTTGAAAAGATTTACAGATTTTGTCAGAAACGTAGTGAGTAAAAACCATGAGATTCTGTGGGTATTCTCGGTGCTTAACACATCTGTCCCCAGGAGGGCTGAATTATGCCACATTGGCAAAGTTAGTTAGTGACTAACTGCCACTCCTTCTACGTGGTTGGCTAAACACTAAACTCGAATAGACCAGTCCAAAAAAATACTGCACAGAGTAGCTCTCATCTGCTCTAGAAGTCCTTAACCTGGTTACTGGATTAGTAGGTGAAGCTCTTCACAAGGTAGTGAAAAAAGTTAAATAAAAACCCATTAGGGACAGGTCATGTTTAGTAGCTGGCCTTTCACAGCAGTTTGGTCTTTTGCTTTGCCCCCTTTGACAGACTTAAGATAGTATTGAAGATAAATGCAGATGTTCTTATTTCCACCAGCTTAAGACCTGGCCCGGTGTTTGCCCACTAAAACATTTTGCAACGGAAATTGCATTATTAATCCAGCCTGATTTGTTTATTTATACATTTGTGATTTTATCCTCTGCCTCTGTAGCAAAGTCCAGTTTGCAGCTTGGGGGCTGGAAGTAGCCTCCCTAGCCCCACCTGAGAGGAGATGAAGAATAGCTAACCAGTGCTGCCCAATACACTCGTTCCTCCTGCCACAGCTCCACACAGAGCTACTCTCCTGTTAGTACTGAGCAATTTAAGGAGCTAATTTGTGAAGTGCTCTGAAAATAAGGAATAATAAGTCTCTATCTTGTCATATACAAAATAAAACCTGCATAAATCCAAGAGGATCGCTTTATCCAAATGAATTAGCTGTGATATTTTTTCTTTATGTATTAGTCTTTCATTAATTAATGCAAACAGCTTAAAATAGCACCTTGTTGGTCTGATGATAACACTGAAAAACTGTTTGGCAGCCTTTTCTAGGAACGTGCCCTCAAGGAACTTTGCTTAACCAAATGTCACACCCTATTTTAATATCGATTTGCTCTTTGTAAATCACAGATTTTAAAAGCGACAAGCGTTTTGTTTTGGTGTCGTGACAGAGCAAGTTTGATAATGTCCACCAAAGAAAGACAAAGGCCTTGTGTTACAGTATGTGATAAAGAAAGGCTGGTTCAGGAAGGATTGTTTAATTCTGTTAGTTATATGCATGTGTGCACAATGTTGTGTGCACGGGAGTTACTGTGAATCTGAATTAATATTACAGTCGCTCACATCTACCCCTTGTGTTGCTTTGCAGATGAGATCCAAATCCTGTTGCTGAAAATCTCAGTCATTTTAAACACTTGTTACATTGCAAGAAATAAGAAAGAATCTTAAATGTCAGATCAGCTGTTTTTCTTTAGGACATTCTGAAAATCAGGAACACTCTATGACATGGGTAATTATATTCTGATGTTGGTACAGTAGGACTCTGCATTAGCAATGTGTCCTTAATTGGATTATCTTATTGTTCGGTACTATATTTAACATGGTGAGTGGAAGGTGTTCTGTTGCTGATTGAAGAGCAACATCACTGCAAACAGACGCATATGTTGCATATAAGCTACGTATATTCAGGTGATTCAGAGTACCAACTGAAGGCATTGTTTATTGCTCTTACAAATTCTTTTCCTTGTATGTTATTTTATAGACCTAATCTGTCACAGTCTTGAGCAGTTATGTAACCCTGTATGGTTAAAAAAAAAAAAAAGGTTAAATTTTAAACACGTTTTAATAGTCTTTGCGTGGGTGTGAGTGAAGGTAGATAGTGACAGAACATTGTACTCAGCAAGGATAGCAGTATGCATTTTGAAGGATCTTTGCTAGAAACAGTGATAAAGGGTATGAATTTTAAAGAGACGTGTGGGGGTGATAAAAAGGGCAACTAATGGAAAAATACTGTAAGACCCTTCAAAGGAAACTGATAATCATGGTTAGTTCTGAGTCAGAGAAATGGACAAAAAAGCAGAATAGAAACAATCTGGGAGAGAAATGAGATGTGGGGTGTGAGCAGGAGCAAGATTAGATATGGATTTGGTGATGAGAAGGAAACATGCATTCCAAAGTTCTCATGTTGTCATTGTCACTGTAGCATTTGAGTTCTTTTCAGCACGATAGTGGGCAATACATGTCAAATGTCTCATGTGTAGTTCATTCATTCCTTTTGACCTCTCAAGTGGAGGAGTACTTGTGCAGGAGAATGTTTTGTTTTGGTGTTGTTTGTTGGCTTGGTTGTTTCTAATTTGTATATACAGAGAGTTGGTATATATTTGGGTTAAATCTACATACAAGCTATATTTTGCACTTATGCTAGAGATGGTGTTCTGGATGAAATGTCTCTAATGGTTACAATTTAGCAACAATTTAAGCTTTATTAATGGTGTGAGGTAAATCAAAGGTTTTTAGCAGCTTTTGATGGTTGATTAATTTGAAGATTAACCAAGCGATTCAGTAAAAATATGTTTTGATTAGAATAGTGACTTACAGATTCGAGAATGACAAGATTCACACTAATGTGCAGGGTTTCTTAAATATACGTGTATACGTATATACAAAGCATGCAAAACACAGAAACAGACAAACAAATAATAAGTGAAAATACTTTGATCCAGTGAAATATGTAAGCTAGTGTATAATCAAAAGGTTCTCTCTTCTCCCTCTATAAGAGAAGTAGATAGAAAAGACTAGCCCCATTTCTTCTCAGGTTTAGAGCAAATACTCACAATGCCTTGGCATTCCTCAGTGGGCCTTGAGAAGTAGAATTTCACCCAGGCCTATTGGGGCCTTCACCGGTGGACAGTCCTTAGACCTCTTTGGTCCTGAGAGGCATCCCAGCTCAGGGGAGATGCTAACCAGAGCCAGCTGCAATCCAGGAGAGCTCAAAGGGTCTCCCTTTTGGTTGCTGTTTATAGGGTCTGAGATAATTGACTTTTGTCAAGTACTTTTCCATTTTGGCCCACCTTGGCTGATGCAACATTCTGGTGCATTACACCAGCTACGAAAGTGTATCATCCCCCTTAGGCACAGATCCAGGTGCAGATGCACGATGTTGTCAGGAGGTGATTTACTGACACCATTGCTTGAGACAAGAACCGGGTACATTGAGGGGTGCTCAATGCTCTGGTTCACCATCACAGTGGGGAGCAGGAACCAGGGACACCAAAGAGGCACCACAACACTTGGTTTCACAGCTTCACAGCTCATTCCTGACTCACCCTAAATTGTTATATGACCCAGGAGGGGAACAATTGCACTAGATATCGAGTGGCCCAGGCAAGGCGGGGGGGTTGCATGAGCACAGATGGGAAGATGTGTGAAGGGGAAGGTGGAAAAGGAAGGGAAGGGGAAAATAGGGAAAGGTCTGTGTTATACAATGGAGAACAGTGAGATTTGTGATGGTTCTTCAGTCGTGGGGGACTTTTATTTAACAGTCTATGTGTGGCCATCTGGATGTTTGGCTTCCTGCACAAAATAAGTTTTTATCTTCCTGTTCAAATGAACTCTAAACCTAAGAGCTGGACTCAGTTACTATACACCCTGGGCACAGTTTGCCTGGGGAAGCTAGTTAATGTATTAAATATTCCTGCCCGGGGGGATATAGTCCTCTAAAAAGACTGATGTAGTCAACAAAACCTGTTGACTTACAGAGGTTAAATAGCACAGTCACAGTACTAAGAAAATATAGTCTCGGAGGGAGAAACTAAGAGATTGAAAGAAATACTTTCTGTTTCTTAAGGGATATGAAAATACCTGGATTAGAAAAGAGGCTGGAGAGGTCTCTGAGGCCATTCTCCTGCCTTCAGGCAGGACCAAACTTACTTAAGTCATTCCTGATGTATGTTATTTTCAGTTGTTCCTAAAATACCTTTTACCACTAATGAACCTCATTGCTTCTCTGCCCGTTCCCTGTGGACATTTGTAACAGTTTGTAACCTTCCTGTTTCCACCAACTTTTGGTACACACGAAAATCAACCATTGCTCACTTCTGCTGAAGTGAGGATCTTGGTCAAGTGAGGATCATGGGTCTTTCATATCACTCTCCTGCATTATGAGAATTCCCCAGATCCATTTCTGCGGAATTGCTGCCTGGAAAGACTCTTCCCCCATGTCCTGGTCATTCCTACCTCGTGTCGGACTTCTCACATGCTCTAGTTGTATTACATCTTGTATTTCAGTCTACTTTCTCAAAATATTCTCTGTTTATAATCTACACTCCTCGAAAGAGCAGCCTCTCCCAGTTTCATATCTTTGTGCAGAAGATACACCTCGTATCAGTCATAATTTCTTTGGCCCAGGCAGTTCCCTACGTGGTTCTGGCAGAGGTGGCAAGGCTTGGGCCAGATTTCTCATTCTGCTCCTGGTTTCCATATTTCCTTGGGGCTCACAGACCATTCCCTGTGATCTGACATCTGTATATTCACTCATGTGAGGGAAAGACACTTAGTAAAGACAATAGATGGAAGTAGCCTGGTTGGCAATAAAATAATGTCTGAAGTGCGGTTCTTGGTTGCACCAAAGAGTCATTTGGAAAAAAACAGTGCTGCAGACTCTGTGAGCATCCTGTTCCCAGTTTTCTCTCTTGAGTAGTCTAGGGGTAGGGAGAAGCATAGTGGTTTAGTAGATGTTTGTACATGGGTAGACCATTGGTATTCCTTGTGCAGACAGCGAGGAAAAAAGTGTAACACACAGTTTTCCCTCGTGCTGGTAGACGATCAGAGTTGCAATCTAGAATTTTACAACAGAGACAGTTGATTAGAAGAGATTTGTTACAAATAACTTTAACTAGAATTGAAGTGTAAAAGAGGCCAGTTTTCCAAGTGGAGGTTTGGAGGAATACCAGTGTTGAACATTATCAGGAATGCAATGGGTTTTATTTAAGAATGGAAATTTGGTCTATTTCTTTGGTCTGTGTTGTAGAAGTCTAGAAAAAAAAGAGATATTCTAAATGATAAAGTTACAATATTTAAGATAAAAGGAGGTGAAAGTCTGTGATTTGGCAACAAAAAAAAATGAAGGAATAGCAATTATTTAGGATGATAACAGAGGAAGTAGGGTCCAGAAATATACCAAAACTAATTAGATAATAATTTGGAAGACAGCTCTGTTTAATAATACTAACATGTCATATTGGAGCCCTAAAAAAAAAAATAAAAAAAAAAAAAGGCATGGTTTTGTATTATGAGGTGACAGAGTTAACCTCATGTAATTTAACAAATGGAAAGAGAGCGATCCAGAGCACTAGACACCGATTAACCTGACTTTAATACTCTTATTAAGCTTTTGAAGAAACGAAGGAGAGAGTAATTAAATGCCTGTAAGTAAATGGAAGGTAGAGTAAAATGCAGCAGATATTTCATAGAATCATAGAATTTATCAACAGTCAATTGTTTGCGATTAACTGGATCTCCTCTGATAAAGCATAGTAGTTTTTTCTTAGGCAGGAGAAACACAATAGATTTAGTTTGTCAGATGTCGATAAAACATTTGAGATACTGTAATGGTGGAAATTATTAGCTAAAGCTGGGAAGATGGGGTTTGAGAGAGGCACTGCAAAGTGAGTTGTGAACTGGCAAATTGAATTGCCTCTCAACTTATCCTGGTGGGTTAACAGGTGACTGAGAGATTAGAGTTGCTCAGAGATCAGTGTCAGAGTTGATCCCATTTAATGCTTTGACCTTGGCACAAAATTAGGAGTATCTCGTTGAAATGTGCTGATGATACAGGTTCAGCCTGCAAAACTAAGCAGGAAGATTGGGATGATACCATGGAAGTGAGTAGTAAAGAGTAATGCTGTTGACAACAATAACAAGAATTTCTATATAAAGGTGGAGCTTGTTGGTTGAAAGTGATTGAAGAGAAGAAGGATGGGGAGTTAGTTACTGAAGGTATTTAAAATGTTGACCAATCCCAGGGTGACTTATAGCCACTATTCTGAGGTAGTCCGGAAAATGCTATATATATCAAGCAAAATAATTTCAGGAGAGAAATACAAAAATCTTTACCAACTCTGAAATCACAAAACATTGGTAAGACCTCCTTCAGAATATTAGATGACAAGTGCAAGTGGAAACAGAGCTATGAGGAAGAACAATGGAAAATAGGTTTTCTGTTTTTCCATAGTAGTTTTTATTTTCATAAAAATACAGACTGAGGGAAATGATGATTGCTCTCTAAAGGTCATCAGATATGAATCCCAAAGGACAAAAGTTGTTTAAGACGCAAGTCAATTTTACTGAATAAACTATCAAACAGTATCTGTAAACTCTCTATGGATAAATTTTGGTATGGAAATCAAAAGACAGTGTATCACACTTGAAGGGATGAAGTTCTAGACCTGCCTTTCACAAGGAGCCATAAAGCAAGAAAGTTCTCAGGATGGAGTTGGCAAGGTTTCATAAGCAGCAGTACTTAAAATATAGGTATCCACAACGGGAAGGGGCACAACTGGGTGACTAGGAACTTAATTCCTGTTCTCTGTTTTGTGGCAGCTTTTAACTTCAGATCCTGGTTCAGGAGGGAAGTGTGGTTTTGAAGCTGTTTTTTTTTGGTTTTTTTTTTTTTGTTGTTGTTGTTTTTTTTTTTTTTTATGTAGTGCAGCCTTATTCCTAAAAGGAGACTAAAGAATGGAATTGCCTGGAAACAGAGTCTTTTAATATAAATGAACTGCAAATTTAGCATGCATTGCTTTTGAGTGCATACATTTTGTGCATATACTAAATGATAAGCATAAAATAGATAAACTGTATGATTGCATATGCTTAAATAATTTAAAAAATGCAAGTGTTGTAGCAAGATATGTACTGAAATATATAGGCAAGGTACCTTCTGTCTTACCAGTGTTCATACCTTATCATCACTGTATGGCAATAAAAGTGTTTGAAAGATAATGGAGTTTACAGTTCAAGATTATATTCGTCTTGATATCTCTACTGAATTCAAAAGGGTTGGGGTTTTTTTTTTGGTAATTTTTACATTCTGGTTACCTAAAATTTTCTGTAAACTCTATTACAGTGGGTAGGCTTTATTTGTACAGGTGAACAGTAGATTATGTTACAGAAATTTGTTAATACATATAAAAGAAAATAACTCTTACAATTCTATCTGATAAAATAAACCAAAAGAAAATTGAGGGTGGAAAGAGGACTTCAGGAAATGATCCAATAATCTGGTTTAAACTCCAGTTAGCATGAATAATAGGATATTATTTACTCCTTATTTCTAACTTCTTCATATTTGGAACAGGGAAAAGCAGATGAGTAAAAAAGAAATTTTTCAGATGCAGTCTAGGATAGTTCAACCATCATACTAGAAATATAAAATTAACATCAAGGAGTTTGCTGAATACCTCTGTTTTTATGACTTAATATGCTCCATTAAATGATACAGATAAATATCTTCTTTTCATATTTCCCTAGATTAAGTAATTTACCTCAGTTATATAGTCAATAATGTAGTGTTTTTACGAGTTATTCTACAATAAAAGTAAGTTATACTGCACTAAAACGTGAAACTACTTGCTAGCATTACGTGTGAAACTTCATATAAATAGCTGGTGAAATTCACATAGAAAAATGTTTAGTTTGGACATTGGAAAAATACTTTTAAAGTCATGTATGTTCAAATGTAAATGAAGAAGAATATAGATCAAAAGAAGTTAATTCGAAAGGCTGGAATAAATCCAAAACCTTATTCAGATTTAGGAACTTTTGTAGATGTTTATATCCTTGAATAAAAATGACTTTTATGAGATGATTTTGGAAACTTCACTGCTTTCTGCTTTCCCATGGCCACCAGCTATGGATTAATCTAAATTGTAAATTGCTTGGCTGTTTAGAAATGTGCTATTATATGCTCTTGTTTTTCTTCTGTGGCGTTCAAAACACAGCAGAAAGTCATCACCTGTTATCTGAACAGCAGTAATCAGCTCCATCTGTGCATTTGGGCTGCCACACTTACCAAACGAAACGAATTAACTTAAACCACGTTGAAAACATTATTTATTGAACTGGGATAATTGCCTCAATTAGTTTCACTGTATTTTACTGGAACAAATTTTAGTTGCTTTGTTTCTTGCTTTAGAAGAGCCTTTCTTTAAGCACTATTTTTAGTGAAGTCAGTATATTCTGATCTTTTTGAAGAAGAAAGAATGAGTAGCCTTGAATACTACAGGCTGGTATTAGATGTAAGACGTCTATATTGTGTATATTCTGAAATACTTTTACTGGCATGCATAAAACCAAAACTCTTTTATAAATGTGAGTACACAGTGTTCAAGTCTGTATTGCACATCACGATGTAGGTTATTCTTGGTTGTTGAGTCATGTATACCAATGCTGTTATTTGGGACTTGAGGAGATAGAAGACCGTAAGCTTCTAGGGGGTTCACCCAGATACTTTCAGTTTCAATAAATTGCTACGTAGGAAAGGAAAGCTATCTTTGGGTGTTATTAAATAGACTATTGTTAACTACCACAGGAGTGGGATGAACTTCAGATTTATCTTAGAGATATTAATGCATTAATGAAAGTATTTGGTTTGTTTTATAGGGTGTCTCCTAATTTTCATTTATAATGTCGTAATAAAAAAGTGTAGTTCATAAATTAGATTTGGCCAACTCAACATGAAAAAAAAAAAAACTCCTTTATTTCTTGATCAAAAATGCGGATCCTGTACTGAGTCTGACCATAATAAATTTAATAAGAAAAAAAAAAAAAGATTATTTGAAATCATATTTCAAAGCCCTCTCAAATAAAAGAAATTTAATAGTTTCAAAGGTGAAAGTACGTGGTAATTCCCATTTTTAACTACCTTTTATAGAAGAGAAACTGGCCAAACTCAAGTCTTTGAAATAACATTCATATAATATTTCAAACAATAAATATATGTTCTGCTAGAGCTTGTTTTTTGCTGTTCCACTTTTTCTTTTGCATTCCTCCCACTCTCCAGCCACAGAAAAGCAGTTAGGTGAGAGAAAGGTGAACAACACTTGCCACAAATCCCTGTGAAGAAAAAAACTTTTACAGTTTTTATCCTGAAGCCTAGTGTTTGTTTGAATAATGCAGCATTAGTAATTTCCATCCTAGCCAGCAGGCAGTGTGCTTCCCCTTTATACCATTGCTGGCAGCAATTCTTTCTTTAGCTTTTGGTCACTTGTGGAACTGGAGTCCTTGAGGCATGACACCACCTGCACAGCAGGAGAAGATGTGACTTGTGATGTTCTTTTTGGTTTGACAGCTAAATACCAGTCATACATAGCTTAGAACCCTAATTTGTGATGGGCAAATGTGTTCCACCTTTATTGGGCTTTTTTGCTGTTTGTGAGAGGGCTACAGCAGAGCCTCAGTGAATTTTGTGTAGTTATGTGTTCAGATCTAAATTCTGTTAATCTGCCTGAAATAACAAGGATTAATTGCCAGGCAAGGACACCATACACTGCTTGGGCAGCTCACAACTTAGCTGTGTGTAAATCTTGCTGCTTATTAAGGTTTTTCTTTCTGTCTCTATGTCTCATCCTGACAGGTGCGTTCCCAATCACTGTGAACACGGTGGCAAATGCACTCAAACGTGGGACAGCTTCAAGTGCACTTGCGATGCAACTGGATACAGCGGCGCCACTTGTCATAACTGTAAGACATCCTGCTGTTTGGAAATTGCAGTGGAGTAGGGAAGGCACTGATGTCTTTTAGTTGAGATAAAAAGTCAAAGTCTCCCTCTCTGGTTGTTAAAGATCCTAAAACCAGCATTTGTATGCTGACTATTTGCCATTCAAAAATCAAATTATTTACTCTGATGTTACGAGTTTCTCAAGTAAGAAAATTTCCTATGAGCTCCACATGCCCTACACTATTAAAGCACAGAAAAGAAGAGAAGAAGGTACAGTTGCTCTTTTTATAGGTTCTGAACAAGGTATGCTGAGTCAGTGGGATGTGTCTTCTGTTGTTTCTGTTGTATGCTAAAGGTGAGATTTTCATCAGCGAAAGGTATTTTAAAATATCTAGGAGATGCAGAAAACATATCCCGTCCTTACTTTTCTCCCTTTTTACTTCAGCACAACAACCTCTTGATGTTGAGGAGAGAGTAAAAATTATTCTGTACAGGTGAAAAGTTAAAACTGAAGCTAGGATTTACGGAGATACAGATTTATATTACTTTACTATTTACCTTAACTAGCCTGTGTAAAATTTTTTGAAGATAATTGCAGAATTCTTTCATTTTTAAACAAAAAAACCAAACCAATTAGAAAACATTGGCAATTCATAGTTGTCTGAATTTCAAAAAAAAACCGCAAACCTATTATATTTTTAAACATTGTACTAATGTAAGAGGGAATGTATTTCATATAATAACTATTAATACATATATATGTATTGAATGGCAAAGTTCTCCCTGGTCTGGCTTCTGAACTGGTAAAACTGAAAGAGTTAAATAGCAACCAAGTGTTTATTAAAGAGAGATATTTAAAGTACTAATGCTTGGAGGAGAAATTTCCACCAGTCTTTTTCCACCAAGAGTGAATGTGCATAGTGGTGGCAGGGTTGCATCTAATCCTGGGAAAGAAAACATGAACTTTACAGTGATGTAGTATTTCTGTGAAACAAAGAAAAATTTCATGTATTTTGCTGAAAATACAATATTTTTAGAGCTTTCGCTGATCTATTACAGCGACTTGGAAAATATGATTCCTATGCATGTGATAGGCTGTTAAAAAGTTTAACCACTGAAATGCAGCGATGTAAGCTCATTTAAGTAAGTATATTTTATCGAGAGAGCCTCTGAAAGAAGTATAATCTGTTAGAGGAAAATGTATCATGTTGGACCCAACAGCCTGCCAGAGGTGAGGCTGCTGCTAGCCTCATTCCCCCAGGACCAACCAGCAGCAAGGCTGTAAATGTATTCCTGGTAGGCATGGACCTACAGAGCCCATACATACCACATATACATATATACATGGCTGGCCCTACAGGTCGTAGGCAGAGCACGCACATGAACACAGCAGCCATGGCCTCATCCTACTCCCCTCTCTGGCTGAGCAGGATGGATGTCCATTAGTGAGAATTGATATCCACCCGCAGTGGATCCCTCCAGCAGCTCAGCCCGGTGGCTGGGCCTGGATCCCAGGCTCTGCGGTTGCTGATGGCTGGATGCTGGGTGACCCAGGAGGGTGTTATCTGAACTCCTCCTCCTGCCATTGTCTGTCTGGGCTCCTTTGTGGCTGTGCAGATGAGCTTTTAAGACATAACCTAACATAGCTTTCTTCTTGAGTCCCAAAGAGGAGTAGCAAGGGCAAACGGATGTAATCATTTTCCTGAAATCACTTTTATTACAAAAGGGAGCTGTGAACATTTGTCTGAATAGGATTTTCACCTGCCTTTTATGGATAAAACAGTGCAATAAGGCAAGTGAAAGTCACACTGGATTTCAGTATCAAAAGGAGGATTTGGAATATATTGTCCCATCTTTAGCTGGATAAAGCCTATGGGATTACAGCTGTCCAGGTCATTTGGAGACACATTGTTCAAGAATATTTACTTTTTTTAGTTCAGCAAATGTTTCTAGCTTGGATCGCTAAGCTTTCGTTTTGTTTCATGTTTGTGTTTAAAGAACATAAATTTAGTTTTTACCTTGTGTGTTGCTATACTTTTAGAAGTCTTTCTTCTTTTCTTTCTTTCTTTTGCTTCTAAGTTCTGATGTTTGTGGCAAGAGCAGTACAAAAGAGATGCTGGGGGAGGAGGGAAGTTGGAATGGTAACTGGTGTGGTATAAAAATAGCCGAAAGCAGTTTTAAACGGCTTTGCAGTTGATACGAAGAGGCTGTAAAATTTAGCAGATGTCATGATTCTATGGAACAGGAAAGTGTTTATGTTCAGATAGCACTTGTTCAGTACTATTTTACTTAAATATAAGATTATTTTACAAACCAAATGTTGTTATATTCTACAGTAAAATATATATTTTATTTTCTCAATGTGTGTTGGTGCAGTGGGTACAACAGAGCATCTCTCAAAGAAGTTGGAGTCAAGTGTACATTTTGTGGGGATTGTAACTCCAAAGCTGATGATTTTAATGACGTGTAGTTTTCCTGAACTTAAAGGAACAAGATAATTCTGCGTTTCTGAAGTTTTTTTCTCCAGTGAATTGGTTTTGCTTTGGTCAGGGAATTCAGAACTTTCCTGAGCTTTGGACCTGAAACAAGGCAAGGCTTTGCAGCCTTGACTGAATTTCAGATTGCAGTTTCAGGTTCCTTTGAAGTTGAAATTCAAAGACAAACTCAAGGGATGACATCCTTGAAGTGACACACAGAGAAAAATATTTGCATGAAATCCTTGTGAATCAAAATGCCTTTGTTTCACAGAGATCTGTTCATAATGTATTTATAGTATGATAGTGAAAGCAACAGTTATTCGAGAGAGATGGAGAAATACGTATTCTGGGGCTGAGACATAGTGGAAAATAAACTGAAAATAAATAGCTACAGAAGGAAAAATTTCAAATAAATACATCTGAAATAACAACTTTAATTGCTAGTATCTCTCCACACACACATTTGCCATTTTAAGTTCGTGAAATAATTTGCTTTTCAGAACAGGACATTGTTACAGGAAGGCTCTTCATCTTTCAGAGGCACACCAAAATCTCCAAGCTCTGTGTCCACTATTTTGTTTTTTATCAGAGGCTTAAACTGCCACTCACAGGAAAAAGGTATCTTTACTCCACAATGATTTGTTTCATCCTGCTCCAACTGGGTCCCTGGAGCTCAATAGGGTATTAACCAAAAATGCCAGAAAGTTGTATCTCTCAACATGGTAAATGGATGGTAAACGCCCTAGAGATGTGCTGGATTTCTTTTGGGAAACAGATACTCAGTGCCCAAGGGAATGCTGTGGCCTGGCAAATATCAGACTAGAGCATCGATTTTATCATTAGACAAGACTAGAAGATAAAGGAATGTGTTGAAAAAAAAAAATATTTGCAGTGACGAAGCAGTTAAAAAATTATTTAAAAGTGGATTATTAGGGTTAGAATTAACAGTAGGTGTCATCCTTACTAACTTCTTTGTATCAGCTGTATTTTAATCCCTGACTAATTCACCTTTGCAGCCTACCAAAAGCTGACCTGCTGTGCAGAGTTCTTAGAGCGATGTTTTTCCAGAGTCTATTGGTAAATGGCTCCTGGAGCCTTTGAGAACAGGAGCTCGTTTTCTTTCTTACTTCTCATCTCCATGATCTTCAGGTGGCATGGCTCTACTGCACTTTGTGCAAGTTATACATTCAGTTTTAGGCTCTATGGTGCTGCCTGCTGTTTACAGCTTCTTTAAAACAGAGGGGTATAACTTTAAAAATGGTGTATCAGGATAAATAATGATCGTTCAAGCTGCTTTGTCTCAGATTTTTAATATATAGCTCAATCCATCCTTTCTCTAGAATCTGCACATAAAAGAAACACAATGAAGGACTTACAGAGTTTGCCATGACTATGAGATATCTACATACCACCTCCTGCACACAAACTTTGTTAGATTTTGGAAAAATCCAGGAGAACCTAGTTTGGTCATATTTTCCTTCTCCTAATGACTTCCAGTAGCAAAAAAAAAAAAAAAAGTCCAATTTGCACTTAAAAGTTTAATTATATCCATTTTTACTCATATGAGAGACAAGTTCTATTCTTCTTTAATTGCACCTTCAAACACTGTCCTTACTTTTAAAGGTGCACAAATAATCTTCAGTTATTCCATAGGAGGGGCTGACATCCAGCTCATGATGTGTTGCCTGTAAAAGCAGGAGGAGAAATACAGCCATACAGACTCTTGTCACTAGAATAGACATTAGTGGCATTGGAATATACAGTGACTGAAACTATTGAGAAAAAACATCCACAATTTTTAGATTTTTAGATTTACAATGTGCTGTAAGTTTTTTTCTAAATGAGTATTTGAAACAATTGTAGTGATTCTTAGTTTCAATATAATGGACCTTGACCTCTGAATTCCTGGCTTTGCCTCCTCATAGCTTGTTGTGAATAAATGTTCCTATATTTTGGAACATGTCTCAGAGTTAATGAGGAATAAAACACTAATCTTGCTTGAAATTATCAATACATTAAGTGTCACTGGGCATTGGTTTTGGTGGGTTTTTTTTCCAGGAATGTTGACCTTCTTCCTAAAATGAAATATTGCTTTAATAATGACTTTAATAATATGTAGAAACTCATTTTGAGTAAGAAACATTTGTGTTACACACATTGTAGAAGCCTTGATAATTTGTATTCCTGATTATTGCCAAAATCAGTAAACAGAAACCCGAATTTAATCTGCATAGGCTGTGATCTTCAACAAAACCTCCATCGATTAGTTTGTAATAACTGATTTTCCTGTATTTCTGTAAATGAGGAAACACCTGAAACACGGGACTTTCTGCATTTAGAGTATAGATAGGACAGGATGGCACGGCAGTGATATTTTCCTGTTAGCCGTTTGGGAAATAGTTCCATAGCAAGAAAGCAAATAGATGGGGCAAAAATGTGCTCTGAACTTTATGAAAAAAAAGAAAAGAAACTGTACAGATGTGTGGTCATCACAAAGAAGCAAAGTATGGTTTTCCACGTCTTTGGAATCTGGGGGAGTTCTGAGAATGATGTGGTTGTTCTTTGTGATCTTAAACAGATTTGTTAGAAAAGACAAAGGTTTCACAAGCATATCACTGCATTATATGAGCAGGAAGAAGAGTACCACTAACAAGTCATGGATTTTGTGTATGGAAGCTTTTTTCCTTTCTTACAGCATAGTAGAGGGAAGGGGAAAGTGTGAATAGAGAATAGAAAAATGCTTTTACAAAAAATGCATCTGCTGCGATTAAAAAGAAGCAATGTTGCAGGCTGTCTTACTTGTTCAACCTAATCTGAGTGAAATAAGCCAGACGGTCCACTAACAGTGAGATTGTTTAGGTTCTCCTGAATCAGGTTTTGTAACTATGGGCACATAAATGCACTAATTATTCTCAAGAGAATGTACAGGCAGCCAGGGTGCCTCCGGGCAGCAGCAGAATGGTCATCTTCACTCGGTAATCTGAATGTGGAGTGTCATTACTGACAAAACACAGGGAAAACCCCTCCAAGGTTTCTACCCTCTGACAAGATTAAAGTGGTGTGTAGAATACTGTGTGCTTTTGAAAGGCATTTAAAGGACGATGCGGCCATCAGTCAACATGGGTTTGCAAAGGGAAAGTCCTATATAACTAATTTAATGTCTTTCTACAATAAGGTCATCAGCCTAGCAGATAAAGGGAAGGCGGTAGATGTAGTTTTTCTGTATTTTAGTAAGGTGTTGATGCTGTCCTTCACAGCATCCTTCTGGACAAGTTGTCCAACTAGTGAGATGAGCAGGTAGAGGAACTGGCTGAACAGAAGTGTGCCCTGGCAAACAAGGGCAAACCGCATCTTGGAGGTGCATTGAACACAACATAACCAGCCGGTCAAAAGACGTGATTATCCTGCTGTGTTTAGCACTGGTGCGGCCTCACCTTGAGTATTGTGAGCAGTTCTAGGCCCCACCATTTTAAAAGGCTGTTAAGGTACTTGAATGTGTCCCAAGAAGGGCAGGAAAGCTGGGCAAAGGGTTGGAAAATGTCCTCCAAGAACAAGCTAAGGACTCTGGGTTTGTCAGCTTCTGGGCATCCCTGTGTGGTGGGTTAGCCCTTGGCTTGGGGCCAAGCGACACGCACCCACTCACACTAGACTAGACATTCACACTGTGTAAAGAAGGGCATTGTACCATTCTGTTCTATTTTCCATTCTATTCCATGTATGTACCATGAGTTGAATAATGAAGAGACTGTTATTTGCCTGAAATGCCAGAGGTTTCAGTTCCAAAAACACTTTGAAGGACACAGATCACAAAGGTTACAAGTGTAAACAGGATATGATTTTATTTTTCTGAATCTGTTTCAGAGCTGACATGCTCACAAGCATTAACACAATAGCTAGAAGCAGGCTGACGCATTCTTCAGCTGAGCTTGAAAAACATCCCTTGCAGTCTGGCAAAGGCAAGTCACACAAAGTAGCAGCAGGAACACAGGCCAGGCAGTCCCCTGCGTGAAGAATGAGCATCGGTACTGACCACACACAATTGCAGAAGAAGAAGAAGAAGAGAAAAAGGTGTGTGATACTGCGGGGTATTTTCCAAAGCATGACACATATCGATACCAAGCACACTTTTTGCCTTCCAAAACCTGCTCCTCCACTGTGCTTCTTGGCCAAAGCGCTCTCGTGCCTGCCCGGCACTTGTATTGCCCGTGAGGAGAGCTGGAGAGCGGCAGCTTCTGATGGTGCAGCAAGCCTGGAGCCTGTCCCAGCACAGGCTGTTTTGCACAAGCAAGAACCCCTGGGCAGATGGAGCCACGGGAAGAGCAGAGCTCGCGCCTGCTCCAAACTTATGGTGGGCAAGAGAGCATGAGATTCATCCCCAAGCGCTGAAGGAGCTAGTGGGTTTTATGGCAGGACCCCTCAATCATCTACCAAAGGTCATGAGAGCCTGGAGAAATCTCTGCTGAGAGGACGCTAGCCAACAGTATTCTAATTTACAAGAAGGGCATGAGTAAACTCTCTTAGTCTAACCTCAGGACCTGGAAAAATTGCAGAGACTATCATACTGCTATTGAGCATGGGTTCACCAAGGAAAAGTCCTGTCTAAATAATTTGATAACCTTCTACAATAAGGTCCTTTCCCTTTCCCTTTCCCTTTCCCTTTCCCTTTCCCTTTCCCTGTCCTTTCCCTATCTTTTCCCTATCCTTTCGTGTTTCTTTCCCTGTCCTTTCCCTCTCCTTTCTCTATCCTTTCCCTGTCCTTTCCCTATCCT
>NW_010120570.1:0-32410 GCF_000699245.1 Pterocles gutturalis
CTTTTAACACGAATCATAATTGAATATACACCACATAACTTAGAATCACAGAATAGCATTTGCTGCTGCCTGAAAAGCGGCAAAAAACACCGTGCAGGAGAGTGTTTGGGCTGTTACACCTGCTCTGAATGCTGGGGGTTCTTTATTTAATTCAGATGGAGAAGTATCTGACTGATTCTCTTAAAAAAAAAAAAAAAAAAAAGCTACAGGAGATACTTAAGGCTATTCAAAATAGAAGGTCAGATAGTGATCAAAGGAACAATGACAAGGCGGGGAACCCAGCCAATGTAATCCCTGTGAATCAACCACTCCTAAAAGCCTCAACGACTGGATGAACGACTAAGCCATTTGTCCCTGTTGCAGAACCCACTGGAGTCAAGGGAGGAAACTCTCTGGCATCTATCTATGCAAATGAAGGGGAACTACTGCAATAAAGAGGCTTTAGGACTTACTGGGATGTGCTTCAAGGGGAGGGATGTTGGAATCGATAAGAAGAATTTGAAGATTTACAAATCCAGACATGGTAGCAGGGATAATGGAAGATACATCTCAACCTATTCCCGTTGGTATAGACTGGTTGTCCATTAGTTGGTCTGTGAGCTTTTTGAACCTGCTGATATTATTGGTTCCCATAACTCCAGTAGCAGTAGATTCTTATAGTGTAAAGTACCTTATTTGTTTGTTTTAAATTCATTACCAACATGGCCCCAGTCTGCCATGGAAAGATTTGCTGAAAACCAGTTTTCCATTCACTTTATCCACTGCCTTCATTATTTTTTAAGACTCAATCCCCCGTCTGCTCACCAAATTCTGCTCATTCTGCTCACCAAATAGTAGATTCCCATGAGGTAGATTTTAGTGTCTCCTCATGAATCATTTGTTCCATCACATTAATCATTGTCACCGAGGCTCATGCTACAATTTGTGAGACTGGCTTGTAGGGACTGGCTAGAAACCTGTCAAGCACTGTGCCTAAATGTGAGCCAGGATTCATTTCATAGGTAGCGTTGCTTGCTCACATTTTAGGTGCAGACCTTTCCAGCTCAGGGCTTCTCAGCAAGCTGTGGCTTTACAACCCATTTTAGCAAAGGAGTTTTGCTGGAGAAATGGCATCTTTACAGAGCAAGCCACAGAGCAATGGTGACACTCAGTGGCCCTGCAGGAAAAGCGCACCTTCCTTTATCAGGAAGACAGTGGCAGCAAATGAACCTCATACCCAGGTGAGTAAACAGCACTGCTTAGCATAAAGATATGTCTCCATACTGTGCTGTACAGATTCACATAGTACAAGCATATAAATATATCTAGCCTATGTGTCTTCATTTGCCTTCTTTCCCTTTCCCACACTCATTTACTCACTTCAGTCTGGAATCGAGACAATCACCTTCAGGCACCTCAGGAAGAAAACCCTTTTTGTTGTGGTGGGGAACACTGGAATGTGACAGCTTGTAATGTATTCGGCCTCAGCTGCCACAAGCTAACCCTTAGATCTATAGCATGAATGTGCAAGTTGAGAGAGAAAACCGATTCAGGCCGACCTCCGAGCCTGGGATGTCTCCCTGCTCAGAGAAGAGATTGACATGACATGAATGTAGGATAAGACTACATTGGAGTCACTGCAATGTACTTCTTAACAGGCTGCCCAGATCTCTGCTTTTGGTATCCACACCTTCCCACAAATAGAAACCGGCCCATCCACCACCTCAGCCCATCACTGGATCTCTTCAATGACCTCCTGGCCCTGGCCAGTCTGACCCATCTCCAGAAGGAAGAAACTGGACAGGAGGTTACCATAGCAACCCCAGGGTCTAATTGCCATTCTGTCCTGTATCTAAGCAAAAGCTCATATGACTGTGCTAGTTTCTAAGTCCTCCTCTGACCTCTTCAGCCCCACATTTCAGCCAAGTCTTTATATACCACCATCTCTCCCATATCCCAGCCCTACACTTTATTTCCTGCATGACTGATCCTAGTGTGAATCTGCACTTCATACCATTACAAGACTTCTCCAAGTTTGCAAGCTGAGAAAGTGGGAAGACTGCAGCCACATGTCTCCTCATTTTTGTTTCCCACCCCTCAAAAAAACAGGTCAATGCATGCCAAACGACCTTCCTGCTCCCTGCAGCTATTGTGAAGTTGGAACATGTAAAGGGAAGATCAGAATGCTTTGTCTGTGTGTGAGGAGCCAGCACCAGGGATCAGTCACCTCCAGTACCCTGAAGGCACCCTTACCACCACGTTTAAGATACGAATTGCATATGAAAGGAAAAACAGTCAACAAGCAAAAGCTGGTACATATCAGTCTACTTCCAAATGTTACCCAGCCTGGCCATCAAGATAGTATCAACTACATTGCTTATCAGCATAAGAGAGAATAAGCCCACTGTGTGGCAAACTGTACAACACAAGAAGCTACAAGTTTTAGACTTTTCTCAGGAAAGAAGCCTCTTTGAATGTCAAAGATAAGCCACATTCCAGGGCCTCTACCCTGAAATTGAAACAAGCCACGTTCACAGAGAAAATCCAAGCATGCTTTAAAAATTACATATACCTCTATTGCATGTCTTGGATTTAACTGTGGGTTGATACAAGCACCTTGATGCAGCTATTTGAGCTTGGTAGAAAACTAACCTATAGAATAAGATTAAAACTTTGCAAGCCATCATATGTGTATCTACAAGTATGCTTACCTTGCACGGAGACAGTACAGATCATGATGTGGATCCCTGGAGCCTTAGATGGTTCGCAGTGGCAGCCGTTTAAAAAGCCTATTATTGTCTTGCAGCTGCAAGAAAAAAATCTAGGTCATTTTTTACTTTAAAAAGGAGGAAAAAAACCTTTGGAATAAACCTTAAACTCTGTATCTTGTCCAATACTCCCCAGTAAGAAGCCTTACCATTCCAAACTACAGCTCTACAGTTTTGTGCTTCTGTGCTGTTTGAGTGCTGAAAGAGAAATAAGGAAGGGAGATTCACAGCACATGGCTCTGTCTCCAAACTGGACCGTTTTGTTTGAGCATATACTAATATGCATGTCAGGAAAGAAGGCATGCGTCCAAGCTTCCAGGAGAGTTTGCAAGTGAACTATCAGGAGAGAGGTTTTGCTAACCAGGAACTCCCAAGTCTTACTCCCTTCTGGTGAGAGAAGGAGGGCTGTCTTCTGTCGAGTGTTCTTTTTGGAAAGAGGAAGGTTGTTTCTCACACAGCTCAGTGCTTTTGGTTTCCTGGCTGTGCAAGAAGCACAGATACCCACTGAAGATTCTACCATGGCTTAGAGCCAGAGTTTTCTAAGCAAAGATAAGTGGTCAAAGTATCAGGATACAGACCTGTGTCTGTACACACTTGTCCTGTGTTCTAACTTCTCTCTGTATAAGGGCTCCTTTCAGTTTTCCTTATGACCATTGCAGAGATTCTGTGAAAGCCTAGGAAACTGATCTCTTCTGCACCCACTAGAAGCAGTGTTGTCTTTCAGTCCTGTTTGCAAAGTACTGGCAGATAACCACAAAGGCCCACATAAGCCATATTCATCAAACCTTTAGGATTTATGAATGCTTCAACAGATCCCAACCTGTTCCTTGTACAGCCTTCTTCATGTGTAGATTTTAAGTATGCTGTTTATTTTTTATAACAGCTTCCTAACAAGGCCAGAATCCATTTGGGGCCATCTTGTGTGCTTACAGTCCTCCTCCTTTTAAAGGGCCTACTTCCCACTCCTTTCAAGAGCTATTCTTTGCAGAAAAATCCCTTGCTATCTGAAATGGTACCTATGGGATTGCCTGTTAGCTGCTTCATGTACTGTGTTCTTCAGGACCTTCTGTTTTTTGCAGGCTGAAGCTGCAAAACTTTGCAGGAAGTTTCCTGATTGCCTCCAGGCCATCTGGGCAACCAAGACCAACTCAGCTGCTGTGATGAGGTGATAGGAGGAAGTCTTCTGGCCATCTGCCAACTATTCATACCCCAGTATGCCTACACATAGCAAAGGTTCTCTTTCTTGGACTGGAAGGTGTTTCCTATGGATGTCACCAAGAACAGGGAGTGCCTTTCTACAGTCAGCAGAACTGAGCAAGCATCAGATTGCCCACCCAGAACAGGATAGTCATTTCCCTAATATTTGCTCCAAGAGGTGAAGGCCTCACTGAGCTCTACTGTATACTCTTATCTTAAGGAAGCTTGCCACTCAGCAACTCTTTTTCAACCCTCTGGTTTTTCAGCTTCCTCAGCCCCTCTCATATGCAGCTGAACAGCATCGATCTAATTTGAAACAACAGCCCGGAAACATCTGTTTGTATTTACATTTCACACACGTCATTTCCTTACTTATTCCACCCAGGCATAAAGGGGCAAGACTTCCTATTATCAGAAGGAGGGGATTCTTAGTGGGCCTGTTTCTATTTAATCTAATTTAATGGCCATCTGATGATATAAATTATTGACACATGTCCATTTAGAGGCAGGGTTGGCTCATAGGCACACTGAGTTACAGCCTTCAGTTTTTATTTACAACCTCCCTATCTGAAGTTCAATCAGATTAGAGGACCTTCTTCCTGAAGCTCCTTCAGTCCAGCCCAAATACCCAGAGGAAAAAAACTTGCCAAGAAGGCAGCTTCCTTTTGGGGTCTGCTTTGCTCCTTTGTTCTTTCCTTTCCTGTCCATAGGTAGAGTACCATCAAACAGTACCTACTGACTTCCACAACATCTTTGGAAGGAGCAGTGTTAGGGGAACACTCCTTAAAGGTATCTTCCAGTTCCTTCATAGTTTTGCTCACTTGAACTCAGCCTCTTTTTGCATCAGTTGTCCACAGAATCACTTGATTCCTCAGGTTTTCTATCTCTCCTAAATGCTTGTTAGGCAATGCTGTGAGATTTTTGTTTTCATTTTTTCCTGTCCCTGCTGGACAGCCCCAAAGAACAATGACAAGTAGGGGAAGAAGGGCTGGCCTTATGGAGAAATTGCTCTGAATGGTCAGAGAAAAAATAGATTTACAGTCCTCTTGCAAGCTGTGTTGATCAGGCAGAGGCCTGCTACACAGGGATTCCCCAAGCAACCCTGGTCGCATGATTTGCTTCACTTTACATTCCTTTTCCCCCCTTTTTTCTCTCCTAGGTACTTCTTCTTTAGAAGGATCGTCACCTCCCAGACCCTCAGCCCATGTTATTCACTTTTTGTCCATTTGGTCCTGGGCTTGTTAACTTCTCAGGCGCACTTCATATTTATGGAATTACTGCCCTGGTAACGTCTCTCTTGGTAATAAGCTTAATAAAACTAGTACCCATTTTTTCTTATCTAGTATCCCACTTTTATGTGTGCTACCTTGCTAATGGCACTGCATATCCTGATGAGCCATCTGCACACACTCTACTTTGCTACTGCGTGTGTTGTATCCTGAAATTGCTCAGATTGTTATATGATTTCGGTAGTGCCACAGGTAAGGATTAGCTATCTGAGTTAATATCTTAACAGGATGGGACTGGGTGTTGCCAGATCTCAACAAGCACAGTGACTGAGACTTTTGAATGACCCATCCAGAAGGCATGGGCAGTTGAAATGGGAAAACTGAACCCAGTTTTATGGGAAATGGTCAGGTAAGTCAGAGTCCAAGACAGGGAGATTATGATCGTCAAAGGAAACAGGAAGGGCCATACACTTTTATGTGGCTGGCTCTTCATTTTTCCAAAAGAAGAGGGGAGGAAAGGAGAGTGATACTACAAATCACATCTATAGAGACAGTCACTTCTGATTGTTTAAAGAAAAAAGATGAACATTGAGTAGTGGTGCAGGAGCAAAGAAGTTGTAGTTAGGACTTTGGGATGCCTGAGTGCACAAACAAAGCAAACAAAAAAGGGAACCACTACAATTCACAGAGAGAGATGACAATGAAAAGGACACCAACTGCAGAAACGCACACTATGTGTGAAAAGTTTCTTTGCCTAAAGGGGACATGGAGAAATACAAAGTAACTAAATAAGAGAAGAGAAAAGCAGATTAGAAAACAAGAGGAAGAGTAAGCAGGGGCCTTGCATAGATGGGAAAGAGGCATATGTAGGGGACGGGAGGGTTAGGTCAACTAGGAAAAGACAGATTTGCCAACCATTAAAGTGAAGGGAGAAAAAACACAGGAGTGAACAGAATGCTTGGGCAGGCAGAGAATTTTGGAGGAGGCAGGGACCTTTCTGGGAACAAAAGCGCTTGGGACAAGCAGCTGTGGCAGCAGCTTAAGCAGGCCACATGGGCAATGGGTTATGTAGTGGGCAGTGGAGGAGCAGGGCAGTGTGAGGGGAAGCGGAAAACCAGTAATAATTGCCCCTTGGCTGCATGTAGGGGTTGACAAGGAACACTACTGGGCAGAGGAGAGGGTGTCCCAGGACTAGGAGGTGAGCTGGAGCCCTCATGGGAGTGTTAGCAGGTCTCGGAGCGGAAAGAAAGGAGCTTTTGTGGGAGTGTTAGTGGCTATCAGAGCAGAAGAAGGCACTCTGAGGGAGAGGAACTTGGTGCAGGTGATGGAGGGAAGGAGAAAATGAGGCATGTGAGAACAGGAGGGAAGGGATTGGGAGAATTGGGGGTGCAGGGTGGTGGTGAAGGCACAGACACTGGGACCAGGCAGAGGTCTTAGGACAGCTTGGCAACCAGGGCTGTGAGAGGAGTCTGCCCTTATAGGCAGGGTGGGTGAAACAGGGTCTTGCTGTGCCCCTGGGTCCCCCAACACCTAGACCTCCATCTCAATGTCCCCACTCACCAAAGAGGGCTCTGTCTCTCTTCCCCATTGTACCTTCTCACACAGTCCACCTGACCCAAGTCCCTGACCTCCCCCTCTCCTCCTCTCTCCTCATTTCCCCACCTGCCGGAGGATCCCCACTTCCAAGAGGGAGGGAGAGAGGGAAAGAAGTGGATGGAGGAGGTTTTTTCTTGGGTCAGGACTGGTTAGGTTTAGCCCAGTAAAGGGAATTTCCACTGTTGTTTTGGGGGTTGGTTTTTGTTTGTTTTTCTTTTGTTGTGTTTTGTTTTGCTTGCATGGCACCGTTCAGAGCCCCAAAAGTATTATCAAGGTATGTCCAATTCTCTCTGAGCCTGGGATGCTGCCATCACCCTCTTTCATAGCTAGGGTACATAATGAGTATTCATCCTTTTTGGACTCCTTGGCTGTTTTCCCAGTAAATCAGGAGTTGGTGTGTACAGAGGGAATTCACTCACACTGCAATTTTCAAGCACCAGCAGTAAAAATGGTGGGCAAGCCTCTGTCCTGAGTTTGGCTGGAATAGAGTTAACTTTCTGCACAGTAGCTAGTATGAGACTGTTTTGGATTTGTGCTGAGAAGAATGTTGATAACATACTGATGTTTTTAGTGGTTGCCAGGACAGTCAAGGACTTTTCAACTTCCCATGCTTTGCTGGTGTACAGATGAACAAGAAGCTGGGAGAGAGCATAACCAGAGCATAACCCACAATTAGTGGTTTAGGATTTGAGCTTAGGTTTAGGACTGAGGCCCAAATTGGACAATGGTATAATCCATATCATGCAATGTCATGCCCAGTATACAGTATATAGATGAGGGAGGCAAGAAGTTCTCTCTCTTTCACTTTCTTGGTCAGCACTCTCTCTTCTGAGATTGTGGTTTTGGGACTCTGTCTGCTCTGGGATCATTAGCTGGGAATGGGCTAGGCCTTGGTCAGTGAGTGGTGAGCAATTGTGCTGTGTATCACTCATATGGTATTATTATTACTATTATTATTATATTATTATTTTTACTACTACTTCTACTACTACTTTCAACTTTATTGTAGTTTAGTTATTAAATTGTTCTTATCTGAACCCACAAGTGTCTTTTCCCTTTACTCGTTCACCATTTTGGCCACTGACTAGGTTGAAACCATGACAGCCCCCACCAGACAGAAGAGTTGAATTTGCCAGTACATTCAACGGCATACAGGATTGCAGGATCTTTTTTCTTGTCTCCAGCTGAGTTCAGATCCACAGCTGGAGCAACCCTACAGGTGTTAGTCTACCATATACCATATTATATGCATGTGATCGTCATCTGCTAGCTTTCTGAGGTCGTCTTAGCTAGCTGCTTGGTCCCCTTCTTCAATACAGGTGTTTAGAGGAGGCTGTAAGAATATCAATACTCCATTTGCCATGTCATCAGGAAGGTGAAACTGCCGTAACCTCAGGAAGATCATGGACAGCTCACTTCATGATAACATCTATTAATGTCTTGTGTTTGCACTAAACTTCTACAGCAACTTCAGCTTTGCATGTCCTGCATGCACACAGAGTTCATCACTGCCTCATATTGCTATTTCTCTTTATGAAAGGCAACTGAATCACTAAAAGGAGATTACAAATGTTTGCTTCCAAAAAAAGGAAGCACCAGCCGTAAAAAAACAGCCCCACAAACACATCCAGATCTAACCCTTCTTTTGTGTGGCTTGGCAGGCTTGCTTTTAAAGCATTAGGCATTGAAAGAAAATCTTGGAGTCCTTGATCTAATGGAACTGAAATCTGAAAGTGAGATCTGCAGGTTCATGCCCTGTTTGAGTTTCAAAAATACTGCTTCTTGACATAAGAAATGGAAACCAACTAGAGGCCACACAACATGTAGTGAATTTGAAGGGGATGTTATTTCAGCATCATGGCCTCCTTTCATAATGCACTGTTATATGGTCTTTGTCTGTCTGGAAGAACTGGTAGAGTAATTCTTCCTTAGCCTCCCCTTGCCTGTTCCTACTCTTCAGTTGTGACAAGAAAATAATTCACAGGTCCACATAGTGAACCAAATCAGCCTTAAAAATGCTTGAGTTTTGTTGCAGACAAACTGTTGTGTTAACTCAATTGAGAAGGTAGCCCAGAGATGGGACGTGGGTAGGAGAGGAAGACTTAAGGCACTATGGTGACCAAATGCAAAGTATGTAACCATGACCTAAGTAATGTTGCTCTCTTTTTCAGGCATTGAAATCTGTGCTGACTTCATCAACTAGTCAAGTCACTGCTTTCTTTCCAGGTTCCACACACTTTATTTGATTTGATCCCACATACTGTATATCAAGCCATGTTTCACATAGAAACTTAGGGCACAGATAAAAGCAAACAGGGTGCATCCAACACAGCAGGGAAGAGGAGAGCCAAAGCAATGAAGTTTTCCTTTTGGAAGTAGAAAACTCAGATTATTGGTTGCAGAGCCAGGGCATTCTAGTACAAACCCTTCTTAGAGACATCTGTGGAAAGAAAGAGCAAGAAAAGGCAAAGTGCTTGATGAATCTTTTGGAAGATATCTAAGGACTAAGATCTTAGGGGATGAGTTGCATAGTGTTTTTGTCATTGACATAGGCATTTCCAGTTGCATTCAGATTTGGGATGCTGCAAGGACTGCACATGTTGAGGAGTGTATGTAAATGGAATAAAAATAGTTCCTTTTAACTGTCCTTGGTATGCTCAAGCCTTGATCTACATTGACATTATAATTGGACTAGAAACTGTACCCACAACTAGTACACTAAATCCCAATTCAACCTGCAGTCCAAGAAGATTCTACAGCACGTGATGGAATTAAATACAGAGCAGAGCTGGGCTGCTTTGCTTGCTTACTACCAGTCCTCTGCTCTGTTTCAGCTGTTCCCACCTTGGAAGCCTGTTAACACTAACCTGAACTGCAGGGGAAAACATAGTCTCTTGCTGTGCAGTCATCTGTAGAAACAAAAGAGAAAGGGTGGTGAGCTGCAGAAGTGCATGGTATGGTAATGTCAAGCTTATTTCTCTTTAGCACAACCATCCCACTACCTTAACTTTTTACTCTTCAGACTGTGAAAGCAGGGAAAGAAAAATGTCTACATTGGGTCAGACCAACAGTCTATCTCCCCAGCATGTCTCCAGTACAGCTGTAAAAGACCCTCTTATGCATTGCGATACCTTCTAATGCAAGGACATTTTTGTATATAGAGAACGTTTCAATAGTGTGTCCTGATAGCCTTGCTTTTTTACTGATAATTAGTATTTTTATGTAAGATAACAATTTTTAAATTGTATGTACTAAGCACAAAAATTCCTGTACAGGATGGAATAGCAAAGAGAGAGCATATTAGGGGACAATATTTATCTCTGTAAAGGCTGGATTAAGAAGTCTCTTTCTCTTCTTGACATTGTGTGGAAGGGGGAACAAGAATGGAATTCAGTATAAAATAGTAGGCCTGGGGTGCTGCTTTCTAAATCTCCAGTCGTAGTTTTTTCATTTTGTTCTCAAATTATTTTTTTAAAATAATTCTTAATGTTCCAGATGCTTTTTTTGGCTCATACTGAGCACGGAATAATCAGAGAGACTCACAATGACTCCAAGTCTCTCTTCTGTGTACTGATAGTTTATTTAGAGCTTTAAAGGATAAGACATTATTTTCCTATTATCCTCTGAGATATCATAGCACCCAATGGATGGTAGTATTATTACACTATACATGAAAAACATAGAACTAAATTCTGCCTTCTGGTAGATCAGGGTGGCAGTATGTAACACTGATTTTAAATAAATGCCTAAGTGTTTTCAAGAGACCTAAGGAACTGGAGAAGATACGGTAAATTGAAAGAAGCTTTCTTTCCACAGAGACATAACTTGAAGCTAGAGGAAGTAAAAAAGTAGAGTCATTCTGAACACATACACACCATAACATAATCATAGTGCCAGGCAGTCTCATCTCAAGAACAGAAAAGCAAGTGATTCCTCTACTTGAATGTAGAAGTTTTGTACAGAGGAAACCCAACCTTGGAGTTGCAGGAGGAAGTGCTCTGGAACTAGGGAGATAAGGGGAATAGGCAGAACTGTGTCTGAGTGGGGGGTATAATAGTTACTCTTTGCCTATGCCAGTGAAATCTCACCTGGCTTATAGTAGTCGTAGACATGCACTGTTGCTGCTTTCAGGTTCTGCACTTCAACATCTTGTTCCACTGAGATGTTAAGCTTCAGAGAAGTTTCACCCAGCTGGAGACAAGAACAGAAGTGAGCAGAAACACACTGGCCATCTCAAAGTCACTTACATACCAACTGTATTCCCTCTGCATCAGAAATTTCTTTCTCTACCTTTTCAAGTTTTTCCACCCTCTTCCTCTTTTGACAAAAATTTAGCCTGCTTGACCAGCCTAGAGATTTGTATTTCTGATCTCTGAGAGTCACAACGCAAAGTACTGCAGTTGCTACTAGTTGAGTGGGCAGCTCCCTGTAGTCTTCCTCTTACCTCTTCCAAGTAGATTGTGATCTTGTCTGGTTTTATCTCTGTCTTTTTCACCAGAGGTATCTTCTCCAGCTGTACAGGAAAACAAGATATAAGCTTGGTTAGCATCAGCTCATTGGCCTTCCCTGTAGTCTCACACCAAGTTTGTTACTTGTTGGTGAACCACTGCTGACTGAAGCATTTTGCTTTATGTATGTATATATAATGGCATTGAGATTGTTGGGAGCACGCAAAGCCTTAGAAATTAATTTTTTCAGATTTAGAATAAGTGTCCTTGAGCTGAGTTCCTACTTTCAGCACTTGTAGCAAAGGGAAAGATGGTTAGTAGGAGGCTATGATGGATATCTGGCTATCTGTTTAGGATTCAACACTGCTTTATGGACTGTCCCTACAAATGACTGGCAACAGCAAATGGTCTCAGTGTACCCCAGATGGTCCTAACTAGGAGCTTTTCAGCTCCTCTCTAACCTCTTGCTGCATATGTGATCCTCACTACTGAACATGAAAAACTGCACAATCAGTTCTGCAAGTGGAAAGTTGCCCTCTGAAATAGCCCACTGTATCTGCACTTGTTTAGTTTAATTAACTTGTAGTAAGATAAGTAGCTACCATTCTCCAGTGGTTCTTAGATGATTGGGTATTTCTGTCTGAGCTATATCTGGAAAACAAATTTTCATATCTTCAGGGAAAGCCAGAGGAAAGAGTCTTACTGCTTTCACAGAGCTCTTCATAGGAATGAACCCTGACAGCATCTCCACCTCCACCAGGGCCATGTTACTGGTCTCACGGTCCCCTAGGTAACTGAAAAAAGGCAGGAAAGAAGCACATTAGATGTGGAAGGCATCACAGCATTTCTAGGAGATACTAATGGACACTTGCAAACTCTGGCCTGCTCTACAATGATGTGAAAGCTCAGCAACTTGTCTAACTGATGGGAGAAAAGGAAAAAAAAAATTCCTCCATCTACTTGCTCAATAAGGAGACAGATTGTGCAGCAAATGTGTTATGGTTAAAGTTCACGCTGCCCTCTCCAACAGGTGGAAGTGATCCCTGATGTTACAGATTGAGAGCAGCAACACTGGCATTGTTCTCTTTCAGAACAGTACGGCATGGAGAATATGGACAAAGACACTTGTCCTAGACAGATGCAGGCGAGTGAAATGTGGATAGGAACTGAAGTTCCTGCAGTTGGTTCCAGCAGAGGTTCACGCTGCAGGAGAATGCACCTCAGGGCTGGTTCAGCCTAGACTGCCAAGTGTATCCCAAGGGAAGAGCTCTGGCTCTTGGGAACGCTGCCATCTCAGCTGCTATTGCTCTGGGGGCTGCTGAGCCATTCCATGCTGAGTGAGATAGTTGCTGTGGTTCTGCAAGCCACTGCCAGTGCATTCCCATGCTTCTCAGTTCACAATCTCTTTGGGATCTATGGAGAAGAAGAAACACTGCCCCTGTGTCTTTGTCTCCACAAACAGGAGGTTTTTATGGGGTTCTGGTCTTACTACTGGGGCTCCCACTTCTTTCCACTGAAGAAAGAGCCTCAAGGGATCTCATACCTGACAGACACATGGATGTCAAGCTGTTTCCTGACACCATCACATTCTTTTGGTACTGTTTCCACATCCAGGACAAACACCTCTTCTGTTCTTGGTGGTGGGGTGTTATAGTACAGAGTGGTCTGGTGGAGGAGAAAACATTTCCGTGAAGTGCCTCAGAGCTTCCCTATATGAGCCAAAGGACTACCTGTGCCTCCAGCTTTGAACGAACTGGTAACCAGCGGTTAACATAGTTGGCCTGAGCTGTGCTTTCTGTTCAGACATGCAATGCTTAGCACATAGTGACAGGTACATCCACCAAATGTCACCCTTAGCCTGGAGGCTCAGCTATCTGTGATCCAAGGCCTCAGTCAGTACAACATTGTCTCAATCTTACTGAAAAAATGTTAAAAAATATTAGTTGATTAGCTTAAGTAAGTAAGTTTTAAATAGAATGTATCACTTAGAGTTGTAAGATTATGTGATTTAGTATGCTATTTACTGAGTTTTGCTTACTTAGCGAGTATCTAGATTTTTTGAAGCCTAAGGCCGCAAGCTGTGAATTTCCACTTAGGTATGTTTTTTCTCTTAGCAGCTGGTACAGTGCACTGTGTTTTGGTATTTTTAGTGTGAGAATAATGCAGATAACACACTGAAGTTTTGGTTACGGTTAAGTGTTATGGATAAGCATTTATTCTAAGTCTGGAACTTTTTATCCTAAGTCTGGGACTTTTGCGGTTTCTCATATTCTGCCAAAAAAACACAGACTAGAAGATACAGAGGCTTCAAGGCTACAACCATCAACAGCAGGTGCAACTTGTCAAGATAAGAACAAGTGACAACTGGCCTAGACACAGAGAAAAAATCCAATCAGATGTTAGAAGACCCCAGACTGAAAATTATAGTTGGACCAAAAGACGCATGGACGGCATGTGAACAGCACGTGAGGGGAGGGTGAAGGGTCTGTAAGGGTATAATTGCCCCAGAATTTTTTGTCTAGGGGTCCCTTTCTGGAAGCACCAAGCCTGAGATGACTCTGCTGCTGTACCATTTAATAAATTATTAATTTTTTTTAACTTCGATGCCTGAGACTCTGACACAGGAAACCTAAGGTTCACACTACAGAGATAATGCCAGATGCCTGGACAGTGCAGGCTTCCTTAACAAAAAAATATTGTTAAGGTGTGGGAAACTACATTAGCTAAAGCCCTGCTCACAAGGAGAAAGAAGTGTAACTGTTAACTCTTTTCTCAAGAGGAAAAATACCGACAAATACTATATTCAAGTGTAACCAAATAGTATGAATCCTAGCTACCTCCTACATGCATTAGCAATAAATAATTGTTGTTTCCTCTTGTCTATACACTGCTTACATATACTCTGTGAACATCGTAAGAGAGATGGCTGAACAGAAGTGACCCAGTGAGGGAGGTTTTCACAGGGAGTGACTTGATTCTGCAGTTCTTTGCTGCATGAAAGGCTCATAAGCAGACCACTATAAAAGCTGCCATAAAAATAAGATGTGTTCTTCCTGATGGACCAGTTGTGATGTGTGCTGGGGTAAGAAGACCTTGGGCCTACATCACTCCTCATCTCTGCATGTGATAACAGCCCGAAGAATATTATTTCAGAAGATATATAATGCTCAGCTTCTGAAGCAGTGACATCAACAACATATGTTTGAAGTAGAAGCAGGTACTGTTCTGTATCTCATCACTCCTGACTTCAGATCTACTGATCTCTTAACAGTGACATGGCACTTGTAGCATGGGAGAGCAAAGCTGAGACATTTCTGAGAAGATACCATAGATGGTTGCAATAAGGCCATGTCAACAGAGTATACACAAGCTCCTTCAAGCTTGACATGATTCTGCCTAGCAAGCCAAATCTTACTTAGAATTTGAGGCTATAGTGCCTGCTTAGAGCAAAACCCCACTTGAATAGTCAGTGGCAAAACCTGACAGCTTATATATGTACTCACCTGTACATAAACGCAGCCACTGCCAGTTGCCTGCACAGTGTAAATCCCTGGGACTGCAGGAAGAGATGCCTGATGGAGGACCAACTTGTTGTTTCTGTGCACATGGAATTCCAATGGAGAAGCCTCCCTGCCTTTCACTGTCACCTTTACATCTCTCATCTCCTGAGGAATCAGGGTTGCATACTGAGCCAGGGCCTGGAGGCTAACAACTGTGTCCTGAAGGCAGAAAGAGAGTCACTTTGCTATGGAGAAATGCGGTACAAGATCCAGCACACTAAGTCAGGCACTGCAGGGAGAACCCCACACCTCACGGCCCTGATTCACACTCTTACACAAGTGGGGTCTATGCCACTAAGTGCACAGGCAGCAGGATGACTTCTGTTATCTGGAAAGGGTGGCTTCTGAGCCCTGGGGCTAGCAGTCTCAGGTCCTGGGTGATCCCAATTACACCACACAGAAAAAAGGTTTCCCCATGACATTCCCCTTCCCAAGCAGGGCCTGTCTGCAAAGGATGGATCTAGAGTGACACGCACAAGAGACGTGTGTGGATCACTCAAGGCACAATATCTCTCTCCTTCCTCTTTGACTTTCCCTGGCTCGTTACCTGTGTGGAAGCAAATCCACCAAGGGCATTTCTTTGTCCACTGAGCCAGTGCACAAGCTTGCTCACTGAGGCTTCATCGTGTCCCAAGTCTGGTTTGGAGATATGAGCCAGGAGGATGTAAGCTACTGTCTCAATCACAGAAGAAGAAGATTCTTCACTACTGGAATGTGATGTCAGGAGCTCTGCTGATAGAGGAGAAACATGCAGAAGAGAAGAACAGTAGATCCCTTTGAACATCAGCTTTTCTTGCCCTGATACCCCTTGGGGACTGGTAGTTCCCTGTACACCATCAGAAATGCCTGTGCCTTTCTGGGGCACCCAGGAGTGCAGAAGCCAATCCCTCCTGTTTTTGTACTCCGAAGGACCAGCCATCTATGACAGGCCCTATTTCTTCCTTTGAAAGCACAGAGAGATCCAAGCCCCAAATTGTCAACCAGAAACTGATTGACTCTGAACAGAGGCTTTTTGGTTTCAAGCACAGTCTTAGCTTATTCAGCTCTGTGTATATTCAAAGCTTTGTCTCCAAACTACATCATTTTTGCTGTTTCTGCATTTACCTAGGATAGTCAAACCTGTGCTGCAAAGCTCTAAGACTCATTTCCAGTCAGTTATATCTATTGTACAAGAATTAGTCACTCTTTGAGGGAGAAGTGCTGGAAGGCTACAGGAGGAACAAGACTACCCAACTTATTTTGTTGGCATCCTCACTGTGTAGTGCATGGGTTAGGACAATTTAAGCTAGAGCTGGGCTCCCACCTATGGTCCAAGGTTACGGCCACTGAATGCATCTGAGTCTGGTTGAGTGTTTTGCTGTAATGATAGTAGGGGGCTAACCTAAATTCAGCTAACAATTTAGCTTAATTGTGCCAGTGTAGACATCTTCTGCAATGGTACAAATGCAAAAACCTGAAATGCTTTTAAAATCAAAGTCAGTTTTCAGAAGAAACCTTCACTTTTGAAATAAGAATCACAAAATCATTTATTTGCATAAAACCAGCTTAAAGACTTTAGAATTTAGCTCAGGGACTCTACAGACTGGTATTACTTCATTATGTTTATCACAAGGGAATGTGCATGAGGAATTTGTGATTTTTTTACTTCCAAGGTGACATAAGCACAACAATTTTTTCATTAAGTGGTAGGTGGTCTCTTGGAGATGCAGTTACAGATGACCTACAGATTAACCTCAATTCTTTAAAAAGGACCAAACTCCTGTTTGAGATGCTACTGTAATCCTGTTAGCGAGGCTAACAGAATCCCAGCCACCAGACCGCGGAAGGTGTCTCTATCCAGCAGAAGATAATCCTGTCGGGCAGAGACTCTCCAGCAGGCAATCTGACTGCAGCTGGTCACTGCAGTCACATCCTCAGACTCAGCAGGCAGAACACAGACACATTTGAACACGTAGGAGAATACCTTTCTCTCATTTACTTCTCCATTGTTCTTGCCAAGTCATTGCTAGCTATTATCAGAGGAAGCAAGAGCCAAAGAAAACTGTCAGTTGACCTATAGGCAGTTTGAAGTGCTGCATGCCCTAGGGCCTTAAGGAGACATTTTCCAAAGTGTTTATTAAGTTAAAAGCATCAGACTGGCTGGACATCAATGAAGATGTGCTCCAGTCACTTGTTCCAGATCTACTTTCTCAGGGGCAGCTCTGAACAAGTATTGCACTCAGTGTGTGCAATTCTACTCCTTCCAGTTCACCCGCTAGCCACCCTGTGAAGCCAGCTGGGCAGCTTGAGTGGCTATGCAGTGAACTGCACTGGTAGCTGGTCAGGCTGAAAAATCCTCTCTTTTTTCTTCTGTGTTATTTTTCAGTCCCTGATGTAGTTCACCATACTGCCAGATGAACAGATGCAGGGAAGAACTTACTTAAGCCAAATCAGGTCATATTGTTACCAACTGTTTAACAATAGGCATAGATGCTTTGAAACCCCCACCTGGCATTGTCATTTAGGATAGAAGTCCAGTTTTTTACAAGTTCAAGAGACAAAAGGAAGAACCAAGCTCAGCAGCACAGCAATAAAGATGCATCCACCCAAGGGGCCCTTAGCTGAGTAGAGCACCGATGGGGAAGCAGTCAAAAGGTTTGAATTCTGCAAGTAAATGCCCTGACCAGCAGCTGAATAGACATAGTGAGGCAAGTTTCCTCTGCAAGATCTCTTGTACTACATATGAATTGATGAAGATTGATGGGAGCACCATAACTCAAGTGAGTACTTTGACCACACAAATTAAGCATGGATCACCTCTGCTGCTTTTGATTAGAAATTGTTTCCTGGGTCTGAGAAAACTAGAGATTTTCACAGCTTCAATAAATTATGATTTTCTGACACAAGAGCCAATCTGAGAAAAGTTAAATTTCCTAAACCACTGCAATTAAATCCTACAGATATTGGGCCTTAAACACATTCATCTCTAGAACCTGAAATCTTCTAAGCAGCAACAACCTACCAGTTTCCTTGTCTAGACTCTTCAGGAGCTGCTCTCTCATCTCCATGTCCTTGGTCAGTGTGAAGACATAAGCCATCAAGGCCTTGATGTAAAGGCTTGGCTTATCAAGTGTTGCATTCTTGAGGCAACGTAAGGCATTACGGAGCATGGTGTTCTGAGAAAGGAATACAAACCCAGTAAATTTCCTCTGACCAGTTTTTGTTGTGAAAATCCATCCCCAACCCTGAAGTATCCCAGCTACATCCTTGATGTATTCCAGTGCTAGCATCTCTCTCAGGGCTGTGGAATGTGAAGTAGAGTGGACAAAGCATCACTCACTGTGGGTTGAAAACAAAGATGTGACTGGACATATCACATTTGTTAATATGCTGGAGAATCCAGCTGTAGGAAGTGCCTGGTAACATGCTGGCTCAGAACTGTCAGACCTGCATGATTTGGGTCTCAGCTCCCAAGGAAGTACAATATTGTTTTCAGAACAGTACCAGTAAAGCTGGAGTATCAGCCCATCCTAGCTACAACAGTCTGCACCTGACTTGAAGATCACTGCTTTTATTTCAGGTCTGAAGGAGTGGAGGTTGCATACCTGAAAGGTGGTCTTTTTCTTTCCCTTATAGCTATATTGGTCAGTTTAATGAAAACTATTTCCTCTCCCTCCAAGCCCTGAGTGATTTTCATAAACAATTGTTTCCCCTGAGATCAGCTGGGAATGTCAGATGCTCTGCTTCCCTGCAAATCAGGCTATTTATATTAAGAACTCCTTACCTGAGTTAAAAATTTCCTAGTTACTTTATTGCGTACAAAGGTGGGATGTGACAGAACCTTTCACCAACTCAAGCTGGGTACTCCCTAAAACCACAGACCTGGGGAGGAATGAAGGCTGGAGTATGCTCCCAAGCCCTGCAAGAGTTTGGGTGTGACTTACATTCTTCTCCAGACGGAGCTCCACCAGTGCAGCAGTGACATAGGCTGTTAATGAAATTGTATCATCCACACCACCCTGCAAGTCACAAAGACAAACATCGTAAAGGGACAAAGCCAACCATTGCTTGCTTGTCATTGTGTAGCCACTGAAACTGCTTATGGATGGCATATCCAGCATGCCTCTGGGCACTCTTCAACATGTGGGCACTGAAGGAAAGCACTCCAGGCTCATTTACTGAATATCATGAAACTGGTGTTGAGCCATATTCTGCAGGCAGCTTAGGTGTGCCTTCTCACAGAAGGGCATGAAGCAAACTGTTAAGCTATTTATTTTATTAATTATGTTATAATTGGACACTTGAACAAAGTTTTTATGATGCAGGATTTGCATACAAGAAGCAATGCAAGTTTACATCAACTGACTGTGAAAGCTACAGGTTCATATGGGTAAACAGGCTCGCAGGAGCCTCTTTTCCCATCAGATTTTGGAAGTTCTGCTTGCATCCTCAGACGTGAGACAAGACTACATCTAAAATAAGATGTGAAAGTTGGGCTGAAATGCTGAGAAGCATCATTCACACTGAATAGCAGAAACTTTGAAGTGTAAGGGGTGGGGGGCAAAACCTATTCTAAAAAGTTCTGTTCAAATAGAAAGCCCAAGATGAGAAATTAATGAAAGTCAGACGAGGATGAACAGTCTACATGTACACTCTGCTTTTATTTTGTACTGCATACAAATTTTAAGAAAAAAAGTGTAATCCTTTGCTTTGCTAAAATAGCACCCTGTTTTCTTTACTAAACTTGCTTTGCATTTAATATGGGCAATTTTGCAATCTGACCAGTCTGGATTATTCTTTCCTTTATAAAGACAGTGAACCCAAATATTGCCATACTGCATGCACACTGTTTGGTACCTGAGCACTAGGGCATGTTCACCAAGAGTTTGGTGCATTTCCAGCTGCACTGCATGAATTATTTTGGGGATGCCAAGCTCTGGGAGAAGTCATACTTGGTGGGCAGTGGGGGGACAACTGTGTCTTCAGATAATCCCATATTAGAGCACATAGTCAGGCCTATCTGTAGAGTACTGTGCATCATAAGGCATGAGACAAGGGAGAATCCAACCAGGATATTCTAGACAAGCACTGAAATATAAAAATATTTCTCCCTGTACCCCTGAAGTGCCTTGGCACAATTAGCCGCGGTGCCTTTTGGATAGAGTGAAAATTAAGAAAGCCTAGCAGAGATTAAAACCTCACACAGAGGAAATGCCTGCTGTTTTAGGCCACGCATTTTCATTCTGCTCTGGGAAGCTGCCTTGGCTGTACTAGGCCATGGGGACATTGCTTTGTGCTACTGTGCACCGTGGAAGAGCCTGGGGAAGCGGGGAAGCAATCCAGTACCCCACACTGTGTTCCTCCCACTCCCATATCTGGCAACCATACCTTCAAGTCATTGTTGAAGAGCTTCCCCACATTCTGGAAGCAGCCACTGGGCAGCTGGTGCTTCTGCAGCCAGAGCAGAGCATTGTGCACATGATCCTTATTGATGTAAATGTGAGAGCTGGCTTGTCCAAAGGACCTGGCTACAAAAGCTGTCAGCCTGTGGGCAGAGCACAAAGGAATCCCATGTCACAGCCAGGAGCTGAACCAGCAAGGACAATAATTTTGGGATGACAGTACCAACTCTGGTCACTCACCATGTGTTGCCCTGGTTGTCACTTTTCCCAAAGGCACTGTAGGAGCCATCATCATGTTTGTAGAGCAGCTGACGCTGGTAACCTATGAAGACAGGTGCCAAGACACAACTCTCAATGTGAGGGCCTGTAGCATCTCAAACTATATCCTTACTGTGGGAAGAAGGCTTCACAGCAAGCAACTTCACCAAGTCCTACAGTCAGAGACACTGAGGCAAACCTACCACCCTACAATTCCCCATGCATCCCACAGCATCAGCAGTTGCACAGCTTCACTGAAATGTGTCATGCCACTGCTCTGTTCCTAGAGCTGCTACGTGCAAGAGCTGTGGGTATCTGGTACCACCGTGCTGCTGGTTTGCAGAACAGTGACGTGCTCAGCCACGTCACGTCTCCCTGTGCCCCAGGGAAGCCTCACAGGCACCTTGCTGTGAATAAAAAGAGCTATAGGAGTGAGGAGGAAGGCTCTTCCTAGAGGGGACCAACATGCAACCCTGTTTGTTTTTTAGCACTGTTTTTTAGGCCTGTTGGGAGTCAGGAAAGCACTCTCTATGGGATGCACAGAAAGCAACAAGGCCATGTCTTTAAGCTTTAAGGGCAGAATACTGGCTGCATCTGTTTGCTCTTCCTCCACCCTCCACATGGCCTCAACGTCTACCTTCCATCTCACCCCTCTGCTGTGACCCTTCTCTTGTGTAGGCCCCCTTCTCCCAGATATAGGTCCCAATTTGGAGTAAAGGAGGGAAAGGGGGAAGGAGAGAGAGTGAAATCCTATCCATGGGAGGCTGCTGAGCTTGCAGCACGGCAGGATAAGGAGACCAGGAGGCTGGAATGTGAGGCACATTGCAAAATGAGACACAGACATTGTCAGTGTATTAAATTCAGATTGTATTTGACAGAAATAACATGCCCCCAATATGTGTTCTAAAACATGGGAGAACACTAAGCTACCAAACTCCTGTCTGTCCCCAAAGGCCACTCTTTATTCCAAATAGCAGCTGATGCCCTTTTTCTGCAAGGGGCTTCCATCTGCCTCATACTGATAAGGGAGCAAATCACAGGCATCACATAATGTGATCATTAATTAACCACACCCTTCCCAGAAAAGCAGGCTTAGTACCTCAAACAGGCAGAGACAGAAGTCCTGCTTCTTCATAAACACGCTATTCCTTCTATGAGACTTTTTTTGGCAGTGCTCCCACTCTGCCTTGCACCTCCCCAGCAGACCAGTACCCCACACTCTTGATTTATAGCACCTTTGTTTTGCAGCAGAAGGAAGAAGGACAACATTTACCTGTTCTCAGGAATGTCAGTGCTTTATCTTCAATTTCTGGGTCCAGTTGTTTAGTCTTATTCAAGTACTGAAGTATGAAGATATTTGGTGCAAACTGAGCCATGTTCTGTTCACCACAGCCAAAGGGCATCTCTAGCAGCTGCTCTAAATTTTGAAGTGCTGGGCCCATGATGTCCCCTTAGGTTTGAGGTGGAGGGATGGGAGAAAGGAAAAGCACAGACATATGTGTGAAACGAAGCAGTATGGAATGAAGGGACAGCTGCCTTTCCTAAACTCTACTGGGATTCTGGAAAAAGAGCCAACCTCTCGCTGAATGGAGATGATTAAGATTTCTGCTGACCCCTCCTAGATTAAGCCAGCATAGAAAGGGAAGATGTATGGTTCTGGGATGAGGGAGCACATGTGAAGATGAGGTGATCTGAAGAAAGGTAAAGAGAGCTGTCATTCCTGAGTGTGTATCAAGGAGAGAAAATAATTATAGAGGCAGACTAGGTGGAAATCTGCAAGCATGGTTTGGGTTCACTTGGGTAGATGGCAGTGATAGACATCAGAGGAGATACCCTATTTTGTGCCTTCTCCCCCAGCCATTTGGGGATCTCCCAGGATCATTCCTTATGAGAGGAATAAATAATGGAAAAGATTACTTGCTGCATTTCTGAGGCCAACATCACACCCCTTACAGTTTACCTCATGAGGAGAACTGGGTTGATGCATCATAAAGGCCAAAGTATTGTGCAAGCTCTTCCTGCTGGGGACCGAAGAGCAAGGAAAGCTTTTCTCACCGATCACAGAGAAGGTGGCTCGTCCAGATCCCTCCAGCACTTTTTCAGGCAGAGTCAGGGAGAACTCTTCAGAGACAGTGTTATCTGAGGAGGGCAGAACCCAGAAATGTATCCCGTGGAAGAAGTATCACACACAAGTGTAACATCCCAAGGAGACCCATGTGAGGCTCAGTGTGACATTGAGTCAAAGCAGCTGAGACTTGCAAACAAATGCCTCAATACAGGAAACTGCCAGGTAGAAGACAGACATGGACAAACTGTAGTGGTTGTTCTCCCAGGCATGGAGGGTGCCACCAGCTTGCTCTTTGACAAACTCCCCCCACCTCTGGGTATTTGCGGTAGCCCTATCCCTTCCATCCTGCTCTCATGATCAATAGCTGTCAGGGATTTTTGTCTCATACCTGCAACACAGAGAAAGGCATTTTGGGTCTTCTGTTGTAGGACACCTCCTGGCTGCAGATGGAGAAAGAGTAGTTTAGACAGGGAAGGCAAGAAAGGAAATCACCATGCCTCAGCAGACCTCTGCTTCCAAGAAGGGGATAAACTTCCTCTTAGCATCTTGTTAATTGCTTCACGGGACAACCTGCTGTCACCAGGTGTTCTCCACCCTGAGGTGTGACTAACCTTCACAAGCAGAGGTTTTATCACTGTGTCTCTCTCTCCTTGCAAAGGTGTCACGGCAATCCTGTTATCACACAGATCATGTGAATCTTCTGCCACGCTGCTCACAGTGACATTCACTTTGCCTATGTGGAGCACAGAGGAACATTGCTGAGCGCTTGCAGCAGATGGGTGTACCTACAGGCATCGGGACCAGACATGCAGAGGCAGGCAAATCCCAACCCTCTTCCTGGTAGTTGCCACACATCCCTCAGCTCAACCTCACCCAGCCTGGTGGCTTTCACGTTCCACTCAAAGGTTTTTGCTTCATTGGTACAGAGGCAGCTGGTGAACTGGCAGCCTGGACAGTCATCCACCTTTAGCTCTGGGGTCTCTGTGAGGGTGGTGTGCACCTGGGTGTGGTGGGATGTACAAACACACATTTGTATAGGGTTAGTAACAGGCAGTGCACAAAGGAGCAAATACCATGGGTCACGAAGTGCGTTGCTGTGCTTTGGGACCTAGATGCCAGTATCTAAGGGTCCTGACAAGCTCATAGCTTGCCTTTGAGCTCAAGTTTTTGCTCTGACAGAGGCCATGTAATTGAGAGAATACTCACCTGGATACAGTCCTTGAGGTAGTTGAAGACAGTGGCTTTTAGACTGAAAGTCTCTCCTTGGATCACAGAGTATGGCAGTGACAGATCCACAAAGAAAGGCTGGAAGACCCTAAGAGTGGTCAGAGGTGACAACCCAAAGCCAGTATCAGCAACACAGAAGGTGTTGGCATTCCATTCTGTGATGGTGTCAGGTACAGCAACTTCGAGAGACACCTGCCCATCATCCCTACAGCAGGAAGAGAGAGATAACTTGCTCAGAAGCAATCAGAAGTCTCCAGGGTTCTCCCTGGGGAAGACAGGTAGAGGATGTTACCAACCCAATGGAGATCAAATCCCAAATCCAGGTCTCTGGGAAAAGTGTCCGTGGTTTTGGCTTCTTCTCGTCATCAGAGCGAGGTGCAGAACCACCATGGGCAACATGATGGTCTTCTGGAAAGCAAGTGATACCTCAGAAAACAGCATGTTTAGCCACAGGTGAAATTAGTACTTTGTTCACAGGCAAACTAACACAAAGTGTAACTGCTTTGTGACACAGAACAAGAGTGTTAGCATTAGAACCCAGGTTACCGTTTCAGTGAGAATCTGACACAGTGTGTGTATCTTTGGGGAACACAGCTTTAGGGAGACAGAGTGGGACGGAGTTTAGCCTGAGGCTCATCTGACAGATCCAGCAAGTTTTGTCTGGATCCAGAGGAGATAGCATGCTCAAATGGAGTAATATTCTTTTAAATAATCTGTGAAAGTCCTGGTGGAGAGCATACTACGTTCTCTGTAAAAAGCACAGAACACAGGGACAGCCAATAAAGCACAGAGATTTGAGCTTTTATCTGTGATTTACAAATCAGGTCCGTTGAATTGGACACGAGCTTCGTTCCTCTCATACAGAAACAAGAAACACAGCAGGACGGAAGTCAGATGTCTCAGCTGCAGGCTGGCCAGAACTGGGAGAGGAGAGCCCCATCTGTCAAGGAGATGGACATGTTTGTTTGTTCCTTACCAACAATACTGTCTTTTCTAGAATGCATCTTTTTCTCAAAGCCTGGTAGCATACAGGAAACTGGTTTCTTGATTCTAGTATTGGTTAATATTTTCATGCGCAATTTCTGGGAAAACAGTGAAGAGAGTAAATCCATGATAAATAAAAGGGAAAAAGGAATGTTGAAAAGATCTCATGATAGCAGGTATCATAAGAGGGCTGGTGGTAGCTGAAAGACTTTAAAACACTGCTTGTTTATATACATGTACATGATCTTATAGGCTCAGGCTCTGGGCAGTGGACAAGGAATGGAAGTCAGCTTCTGAGGAATACTGGGGCCAATTATTACTTCTTATAAAAGTAAATATCAGACAGATCTGTCCTTCATATGCCTGACCCTAACAATGAGCCAGAGTGAAATGCTGCATATCCCATGAAAAAACTTCAGAGAAAAAAAAAATTTTTGAGCTTTAAATCTTTACACAATTTTAGAACTGAAAGATCTGACTGGCTGTTCACACACAACTGTTCTTGCACAAGTGAGTACCAGTCCTGGCTTAGAAAACGGATAGGGAACTCAGTCACCACTTAGTATGGATTCTTCTTTTTTGTCTGAATGAGACTCAGGGCCTGTGCTTCACAAGGTGGAAATATTGGACTGAATGTATCCTCATGTGCATGAACTGAGAAGACATCATCAGACCAAAAGAATGCATTTGATCCTGTGAACAACCCTTGCTTTGATTTAATGGTCTGCAAGTTACTGAGAACTCTTCTGCTTTCTTGAAGTGCAAAAGCCTTCACGGAGAGTATTGGCCCTCACCCTTTCTACAGAGGGTGTACATGCCTGCAGACTTAGTCATATGATACAGGACGATCATCTGTTACAGGATATAATTGAGATATAGTGAGATCTCCTTTAACTAGCATCTGACATAGTCTATGAGTAAGCTTCCAGAAGACATCACAGTAATATGCCTTTGGGGAGAATCAGGGTCTGTATTTGTAAGGTAGAGTTCTGTCATCCTGAGAAGGTCGTGCAACTCTGACTACATTTTGGGTTGTTTTCAGTGTGTTGGTATCCTCTTCTCCTCCTTTGAGGTGATTTTACTTGCAAATATTTCTTTAAAGAACATTCTGTCAGAATCATCGCTTCTCGGGTTTCAGTTAGCAGACACATTGTTAATCTTTTTCTGGCTTATTAGCTTATTTTGTCATTTGTCTGGACAGGTAGCTATAAAGTCAAATTGTGATGGACTCCTTTTTATTAAAACTGCTTTGCGGAGTAAAGTAGAGTAAGAAGAGACTCAATGAAACAGAGTAAAGAGGTCTGTAAATAAAATAATAGCTGAGCGGCAATCAGTCAAAATATGGTGAGGTGCTTAGGTCTACTGGGATATTCTTGGCCACTCCCTCTTTGTAGATATGGTAGCCTAAAATAAATTTGTTCATTTTTACACTGTCTTTCTCTAATCAGGTGGTTTGCACTATGCTTACTCATAAGTTTCATCTTTCCCCATAGTCCCCAAATAAGTGTAGCTACACTGAAGAACAAGGCACAGATGACTTGTAGTAATGAAAGTCGGGACAGCTGAAGTTTGCTACAAGTAAATTCTTGTAGGCATTCAGGATGGCATGCTGGCAACCGCTGGCTCGGGGAAAGTTTAGTGAAAGTGTAGACACTCACCTTAAACAGATTAAAGACGTCAGCATCACTTTGGTACCATGGTGCTCCCATCTGAGTCTTTTTGTGGTGACTGGACTGCTGGGGCAGACAAGGGTATGCCTCAAAGTCTTCCAAGTGATAAGGGAACCCTCGCCCTCCAATTGTAAAGCCATTATCAAAGAACTTCTCATACAGCTGCAATAGAAAAACAGAGGTCTTCATAAGGAACTGGACAACAAGCATGTGTATGGGTCAAATATTTGGATTGTAGCCTTCTATTATACTTGGTAAAGATTTGTAGTTGAAGAAGTTGGCACTGGCCCAGCTTATACTAAAAGACATGAAGCCCAAGGACTGGATGTAGACAAGTAGCTTTTAATCTGCAGCCTTTTACCTCTGACAGTTCAAGCCTTTTAACTCTAGAGTGCAAGATTAGGATAAAAATGCATGTTTCAGTTTGAGCACAAGGCATTGGCACATCTGACATGTATTTAATGACCACTACTTTATATACCTGTTAGGAGATGATGCAAGTGCTCTGTGCTAGAACAGCATTCCTGTAAAATGGAATAACAGGTCACACTGTGGATCCTGTCTACGGGTGCAGCAATTCCCTCTGGATTTGGTGAGGCCTCTTTTTAACAGTCTGGCCTGCAATAACTTAACTTACAACTTTGCATGAAGCATATGTATGTTTATTATCTCTGGTACACATTGTGGAATTATGTTAGGATTTTAAATTCTTGCAGTATTTTTGTTCTAAGTCTTAAATTCATTTCTCTGAATCACACAGCTGCTTTAAGGTAAGTTCCTTCAACCCTTCTAGATTCTCAGAATGCACCTGGGTGCTGACAAAATCCTAACCACCTTTTCACCAGCCACTGTGTACACTGAGTGCTGTCCTCTAGCTACTGGTTTCTAAATAACTGCTCAGGTGCTCAGCCTGATTTGTCATATGGTTATAATTCAGCAATATTTGGTGCAGAGGGATAGGAGGACCCTACTGGGGCAAAATTCCGAGGTTTAGCCTCACTGCTTGGTGGAAGATGGAAAAGCAGAAAGAAAGGTGGATGTGAGGAAAGCTGCAAAGCACTCTCCCTCCAAGCTGAAAGCACCAGCATCTCTTTGAAGCTGCTCTCCTCACCTACCCCTGCAGTGCCGTGCAGTATCCACCATTCTCCAGGCAGAGGCTCACAGTGCAGGGCTGATGCCCAAGGAACATGATTACCACATAACTGCTCAGAAGAGGCCAAGGAGGGGGAATGCCAGAACAGCCATCTAACACTGAAGTCGTGTCCTGGGACTATGGGCTTCCTCTTGCCAATGCATGGAGATAGAAGGCAGGCAGACACTAGGGGGTTGGTCATGGCAGACTTCACTCACTGCGTTTGCTGTTAGGGTATTGTTCTGCTTCAGGAGAACACTCTTGTCAACAGCTTGGACAGAACACAAGGACCCTGGAGCAGCCTTGAGGTCCAGTCTGACTTTTGATCCCGGGACTTCCTCCTTGTGTGAGAAGTCCAGTGCCACCTGTAAAAGAAGACAGGGTCAGGGGGCTTACTGTTGGAGAGTGGGACCCCGTGATTCTTAGATGTCTGGGCAGCAGAGGGAAAGACAGAGAATAAAGCAGGCAAGGGAGCTGAGATGCTGAGACAGGCCCTCCTGGAAACCCATTGGGAAGGTTATAGGGGCTGCAGTGCATACCACCCAGACAGAATTTCCCTACCACCACACATCCACCACCCTCAGATTCAGAGCTACCACAGGGAGTTAAGCAGGCAGTCTTCTCTTTTGTATTAAGGAGAACATGGTGAACAGTGTGTCCCCAAGTCAGTCATGAAGAGTGGAGGGAGAAAACAAAGTTCAAGGGGACCTGGCTTGCTCCATGGGAGAGGCTTGTCAGTCGCTGTTGGGGAGGGCAGGACTAGGAATTCAGGGAAGAGGTTACCTGTTTTGTCTCCCAGCCAAAACTACTGTGCATCTGGTTTGGCATGTGTCCAGCTTACACCACTTGGCTGTGGATAAAACAGGTCCAGGAACCACAGCAGGCCAGATCACATCAATGACGCTATCGCACTCCTTGTGTTTCTACTCACCTTGTGTCTAAAGCACTCTTCTACTTGAAACTCTTCCACATCAGCCACCACCTCTCCATCCAAGAAGACTGCATACAGTAACAGCTTGATGTCAGGCAGGAAGTCATTGCCAATAGTCAGAGTCAATGAGAAGGAACCCTGCAGATCTGCACAAGATAGCAGCAAGGAAGAGAGGGAAAGCGTTCAATTGAATCAGCCCATTGGGGTAGGCCACACAATAGGAATCAAAAGAGGGAATTTAATAATTTCTACCTGCAGATAAGAACATCTCACACAGACACTGTCACAGATTAACAATAAAGCCAGGATACTGGCTGCTTCTTTGGCTCAAGGTTGGCAGAAATATGGCTCTTCCCTATGGCACCTTAGATACACAGGCAAGCTACAAAAAAAATTTATATCTTCCCCAACGATACAAGCTGCCACCAAAGTCCTAAGGTTGGATCAATTAGATAAAGCAGGACTGTTGTCTAGAAGGACACTAAACTAATATGGGTTGGAGATTGTGTTGGTCTAGTGAGGTGGACCACTAGACCAAGCCAGTTCAAAAGCCCCTGCCTGTGGATAAGAATAACATTTGCAGAGGTTCTTACTGGATAACAGTCACACTTGTCTGGGCTGTGTTTTGAGGCACTTCATGCAATTCTACTCACTCTCATGCTGGAGAATTGGCACCTGCTTCTCTCCACTGGAAAGAATCTTGCCTTTTGCTATCACCTGAAAAGCCAAGAGAAGAGCCATTCAGGGACCTGAACTGTGATGCCATGAGGAGAGTGGGAAAAGATCAAGAGAAGAGAGAAGGACATCTGACAGATGTTGTCACAGAAGCTCCCCTGGCAGGACATGACCTAAAGAGCTCTGCAACAGAGAGATGGTGATAACAAAGCTAGGAAGAGACTTAAGAGGTGTTGTTAGGCAGTGACAATACATGGTCACTTACAAAGGCAGAGTTACATCTGAAGCTAAGAGCTCTTAAGCCCCAGTGAACTCTAATCTTCACATTACTAGGGTACAGTCCTTTTTGATGGTACAAATGAGCCCACTTAACCAAGATACTCATAACCTCTCATGCTGTAGTCACAGTCTTGTTTTGGACTCACTTTCTTGAAAGTGGACTTCATCAAAACATGATTATGTACCTTTGGAGTACATCAAGGCCCTGTGCAATTTCAAGACTTTTCCTGTACATATACAGGCCAGGGGAGGTCAGCTGCCCCAAAGTTTGTCTCTTAGTTCACAGAAACAAATGGAAGTCTGAGGCATACCTGCTGGGCAGAAACCAGGCTAGCCCTCCACTGCCATATATGTGAACATAATAGAAAGTAGGGTGAATGGCAGACATCCATCACCCAAGCTTAGGTCAAGCCACTCCTATAAAGGCAAGGCAGCTGGGGGCTAGGAGCAGGTCCAGGAACTGGAAAACAGGAGGAGGTTTGGGCAGAACAGAAGTCACAAACTGACATATACTGTCCTGGAAGTAGCTTACCCGTTCCCGTGACTGACTATGTGGTATGTGAAAAGGATAAAATGCCAGTAAGCATGATCTTGCCCTGAAATTCAGCTGTCTTCTATGCTTACCAAGTAGTAGAAATCAATATGGTCTGCTTCAGAGCTGAGTTTATTCTGGTCGAGGATATAATCCACTTGCACTTCCTGCTCTTGATCACAGGGCATCACATCATTCCTGGCCTTGATCTCAAGGAAGCTGTTGCTCTCTGAGTAGAAAGGTTTCAGCCAGTGGAAGCTATCTGCCACTGCTTCAGAATAATCCTGCTCATTGTCATTTCCAAGGCTGTAGGTACCCTTCAGAGCACAAAAACATTGAGTTGGCAATCAGTATCAAGTCATACAAAGGAGCTTGTACACCTGCTACAAACATTAAGTTATTACCTGATGGCAGACAACACATCTGTATGCTTAAAATATTATTTTGTTTAAATATAATTTTAAAGTCTCTATCATGGTTTGACCAACGTGGCAGTGCATACCATGCAGGCACTCACTCACCTTCCCCCTTCACAGGGAATGGGCGAAAGAATTAAAGGGGTAAAGGGAAAAGAGACTTGTGGGCTGAGATAAGATCAATTTAATAACTAAACTACAATTAAATTGAAAATAATAATGATAATAATAATAATAATATACACATATACAAATGATTGATACACAGTGATACTGCTCATGACCCAATAATCAAGGCTCAGCCCATTCCCAGCTAATGATCCTGGAGCAGGGAGACTCCCAAAACTGCAATCCAAGAAAAGAGATAAGAGTCCAAGAATCCGAGAGAGAGAGGATGCCGACTGAGAGAGTGAGAAACATTCCTTCCAGACACACCCTCAACTATATACTGGGCATGACATGCATGATATGGAATATACCATTGGCCAGTTTGAGTCTCACACCTAAAGCTAAGGTCGAACCCTAGGTTATTAACTGGGGCTGTGCTCCCAACCTAGCTTCTTGTGCACCTACACACACTGGCAAAGCATGCGAAGCTAAAAAGTCCTTGACTGTCCTGGAAACAACTATAAACATCAGTATGTTATCAGCCTTCTTCTCAGCACAGACCAAACCACAGCCTTTTACTAGCTACTATGAAGAAAGTTAACTATGTCCCAGCCAAAACCAGGACAATTTCTTATTAGACTTTCTTTTATCATTTTTAAGCAAAAATCTAAGTCTAGTAGATTTGCCCACAATCTCATATTTCCTCCTTTATCTTTCCTTGGGGACACACCCCACACCAGACTTTAACCCTACCACAGGGCCCCTGTTTTCATCTTCTGTTTCTGGTCAAATGCCCTGAAGCACAACAGGCACCAAAACAGCTTTTGTATGGCGAAGTTCTCTGCAGGTAACAGGGCTCTGTGGACAATAGTCGTGGGCCTAGGAACAAGAACTAGAGCCTGTCCGCACAATCTCTGAGAACAGAAATCTACCTTCCGGATTACAGAGCCCCTGATAACCAAATCCTGCCCAGCCAAAATTAGGGAACCTCACCCTGTATAGTCCAAGGTCTCAGGGAAAAACATGTGGAACAATAGTTCCAGTCTCTGAGAAATGGATGGCAATAAGGTATCATACTTCTAGGGAATGAGTCCCACATCAGCTGCAGAAATGCAGAAGTGGGAAGGTGGGTGTACTGCCAGGCTGCTAACCATGAGCTCCAGGTGTATGATCAGAAGTCACGAGGAGGAGAAGAAGCCAAGGGCTTCAAGGTCTGCTATGGAAAGGGAGAACAAGAGCAGCTGTCGTGGTTTATAGAGCCACAGGGACAGTTTTTGTTAAACATCTGGTGGGCTGAGGCAGGGACAGGGAGGGTTTCACTCACCACTTAGGGTCACGGGCAAGAAACCGACATGACTTGGGAAGAACAAAAAAAAATGAATTTATTAACTATTTACAACAAGAAGCAAGATACTGAGAGAGAGAAACCACATCTTAGAAAGGCACTTCTCCCCCACCCCTCCCGTCTTTTCCAAGGCCCAAAGGCTTTGTTCTGTACCTTCTCCCCCCCAGCGGCACAGGGGGGCAGGGAATGGGGGGTGCAGTCAGTCCCCGCTCCTTCCTCCTCAGGGGAGGGCTCCTCACAGTCTGTCCCGGCTGCAACGTGAGGTCCCTTCTCATGGCAGAGTCCTTCTCCAGAACTTCTCCGGTCTGAGTCCTTTTCCAAACGGGGCCACAGTCCCCCGACGATTGCCCGGCTCCGGCGTGGGCTTCTCCATAATTCCTACGTGGGGTCCTCCATGGCTGCATCTTCTCATGAGCTGCACCAAGGGACAAACCGTGCATCACCATGATTCTTCACCACGCTGCAGGGGAAATGCTGAGAGCGTTCCCTTTCATATCTCCCACCGAGTGTCTACATGGCTGTCTCCCTCAAAATCTTGCTCCTCTCAGCAGGTCTTCATCGGTTCCCAAGGAAATTGGCTCTCGGGCGAGCCTTGGCAGAGGCTTGGGCTAGGGCAGGTCAGTTCGC
>NW_010120571.1:0-12101 GCF_000699245.1 Pterocles gutturalis
AGCCTCTAAAAAAAAAACCCCACGTAAGTGGTGGGATAACGGCGTGATTGTTCTCCGGGCTGTGAGTGTTTCCTGGGCTTGGCAAGCTGACGGCGGGGCAGAGCCGCCTGTACGCGCTGGGTGCTGGCTGATCCGGCGGCTCTTTGTGCTCGCAGCCGCTCTGCAGAACCTCTGGGAGGGTTCTGTGCAAACGCCTCAGCCTCTTGCTGCCCTCTCTTTGGCACGCTAAGCTAGTTATTTTCACTTTCTAAGTGCCCTAAGTTAAAAACAGTGTTAGTTTCGGTTTACAAGGCTTCAGGGAGATTTCTGTAGTGTAAAAGAACTACTGATATTCTGAGGAATGGCGCAGGTCGCTTTCATTCTGCATCTCCCCCTTCCCAAAAATATATAAAAAAAAATTCAAGTTTTTTTGGAGTTATGGCAGGCTGTTGCATGTATCGTGACACTCTGATCTGGGGGGGCTGGCTCTCCAGGGAAGATGGCTTATTGGTCGCAAACACATTCCTTTGTGCTTGTGTGGCAAAGTCATTTCTGCTTTTGAGTCAAAACGTTGAGTACTTGAGATGGAACTTACTTACAGCGTGGTGAAATGTGTATCTTTTTTGTATGTCCTAGGCATTTCTGACTGTGGTTGGTATTGGTTTTCGTTTGGTTCCCTGGTGGAATTTAAGGTGGCATATCACATTACCAAGTCTAACATGGTAGTTTTCTCTCTGTGGTCCCTGAGCACTCGGTGATCCACAAAAGGTAACTGAGAAAAGCAAGGCCATCGCTGGTAGGCTTCCACGTATTACAGAGAGGGTGTATGTGTGTGTAACACCTATGTGCACAGAAGTTCTTTGGGAAAATTTGGAGGTTTTAAAATTAAAAAAGCGTGAAACCTAATGGTCTAACTGCTTTTGATTTTTGTTATGTCTTGAGGGCTGTGTTTGGCCAAGTCGTAGCTGAAGATTGTCCTTTTAGTGACCAAACACAGATATTCTTCTGACTGGATACTTAAGGATTTAGTTGAGGGTGGGTTTTTTTGTTGTTGTTGTTTTTGGTTGGGTTTTTTTGTGTGTGTGTGGTTTGGTTTTTTTTTTGTTGGTTTTTTTTTTTTTTTGCCTGCTCCAATTGGAGCAGAAAAGCTCAGTGTTAAAATTAGGACTGTAGTGTGTAGATTTTGAAGAGGCACCATAAGAACTTTTGGTTTTTGGTTTTACTTTTACATGACTGTGTCTCTGACATTTGAAGTATTAAGATTTGATCAGTAGAAATCATCCTCCTGGATTTATTAAGATCTCTTTTCTGGACACTGCCCCAACAAAATGTGCATAACTTTAGTTAAAAACAAAATCCCTCTGGTGACTAGGTTAAGGTCTCATATTTGCTGTTTTTCATTTAACTCAAACATGTTCAGGTGCTTTATAGCCTTGAGAAAATGGGACCAATTGATGTTAGAATCTGCATTGGTGGTGGCAAGAGTTGCTCAGTCCTTACTGACTTCTGCTTTTAACTTGGTGAGCTCGCTCTTGTATTCAAAATGCCATTTATGGCCTTAATTGTCCCACTAATTTTGCTGCTAGACAGGTGTGATGGCTTGTGTACAGATTTACCAGGTGACAGGCCCGTTGTGCCTTTTTGTGTGCAGTTCAGTGTATTTATGGGTCTTTTCTCTTTCAGACTTCAGCTTTTCTGTGTAGGAGCTTTGTTGTTTGGACACAGATTGAGACCGCGGTGCTCAGATGGGTAACATTGATTGCTGGTCATTGCTGATTTAGTCTGAATGGCAAGTAAGGTTTCTTCCTATTTATACCGCTTTAACAGCCTGACAGAACAAATGCAAGTCAAGCATTTAATTCTGACTTAGTAATAGTATTGGGAAACTCGAGGCATTGCTGATGTGTTTTTTTTGCCTTTTTTGTTTGTTTGGGGGTTTTGTTTTGGTTGGGTTTTGGGTAAATTTATCAAAACATTCATGGATACCAGTACAAAATAAAATAGGTTATGTGTCCCTTCGTTGTCTGCTGCTCTTTTTCAGACAGCAAATCAGAGGAGAAACCTCATAGTAAGTCCATAACTAAAAATGCAGTTCACAGTGTGTTGGAAGGGAGATGTGTATGTATGAATGTATACCTATATAGTGAACCATTCATTTGGATAGTGTGGTTTGCTACAATGTAAAATACGGTGAATATTGAAGGCGACTATGTATTGAAGGAAGACATCTGAGAACTAACTACTGTTTCCTATTTACTCCGTGGTTTAGTTTCATGTGAACTGGCAATCAAGTGGCACTCTATTTATAGCCTCTTTCAGCTTTCAAAAACAGCTGCGCCAGGAGGGATCTGTGCATCACGCTGTACCTTCCCATGCAGATAGCTCACTCCTGGAATTCATGTCCTTGCAAAACTCTGGCTGATTTTGCAAGTTCTCTAAATAATTGCTCTGAAACCTTCATCAGTTCTGGACAGGGTTCCAGAGGAAAGTCTTGTGGAGATGGGGCAATGTATATGTACCTGGGATGTGTCCATCAGATGTTATCATTCGGTAAGAATTCCCGCTGTGATAATAGAGGGAAAATGTGGGGCCTGATCAATGAATCTGTTAGCTACGTGTTCTTCAGCATTTGTAGGCTAGTTAGTCTGAATTTCAGACAATGCTGGATCATGGATGGAAACCGGAGTTTCAGACTACTTTCAGTTGTTAAAAACATCACAGTGATTTTACACTGAAAAACATTGGTAGTAAACTGTGGTATCCAATTTAAATTCTGCTTTGAAACTGGCAAATATAATTATTCAGTCGTGATACTTTCCCAAGAATCCCCAAATCTTTGTTGAAGTTTTGTATCATTGTGGCAATATTTCAGTGTCTAATGAACATACCAGCTCTGGTAGAAGGTAAAGTGTTCAGTGCCATCGCAGAAAGGCCTCTATGTGGATGAAGTGTAGGATGTAATAATTTGACTAGAGAAACAGCAGCATGGGTTTCTTGCAAGAAAGAAGCGAGTTCATAATTTCCGTGAAGCATTTAATGCCATGGCTTTATTTGCTTTTTTGCGAAGGGTCATGCTGCTGAGGATGGCTCTGTATAGCCAGGAGGAAGACTGAAGACTTTTTTGTTTTTAACTGGCATAGCAGGTTATCCCAAGAAAATGTGTTAGTCTAAAGTAGCTTGCAGAGAAAAACTGATTCTGTTTTTTTAGCACCGAGTGATTGTTGGAAGTTGTGGTACTTGATAAAATGGAAGCAAGTATCAAAATAAGTCAGTCCTTCCTAATCTCCTGTATCCTTGTTCACATACTATTTTTAACATCATCTTTCCTTGTGATATGAAGTTTTTAAGCTTACCAGGTTTCTTAAGAGATATTGCCATGATGCTGTCTCCTGAGCTGCTTCTCCCTTCTCTCTTTAGACTGTTTCATATTCCTAACTTTTTCTCATCCTGTTTTGTAAGACTTTGGAAAGGTTTGAAATCTATAAATTAACTGTAAGGAAACCAGTAGTTAGGTTCATTGTGGTCAAATTTTGTAAAGTTTCAACAGCTATTGCTAAAGAGAGAACTGTAAATATATTATTATGTAGGTAGGGAGAACTTACTAAACTGATCAGGTGTCAGTAGCTCCCCCTCTTTACTGCGGTGAAGCACGGTAAAACCAGAACTAAAGAGAGTTTTGCAGTTTTTGCCTTGTTCGTAGGTAGGGTCGAAAAACAGGATAGACAAGAATAGCTCTTACGCATCTGGACAACCAATTAGATATTGACTGTGTTACATTGATTGCCTGATTCTTTTATAAAACTAGTAGTGGTTGATTGAATGTAGATAGAATAAGGTATTGCAATTGTTGAACATTTAGTTCTTCCTAAAATATGTTGCCCAGGATGGGAGAGTGAGACTGATTTCTTAAAATACCGAAAACTTTCGTTCTCTCTGTTGCTTTTCGTTGGACAAGCAAACAAACTAAATCCAGCAGAGATGGAAACTTGAACCTTAGGGAAAACAACTAGAAAGAGGTGTGATATTTCCCCAATTTTTGCTGCAGCTGTATTTCAACACATGGTATCTTAGTCTTTGAAAGTAATGCAGAGTAAGAAGGGTTAGATGGCTTTAAAATTATCAGCTTTGTAGTTTGTGTTCGTGCAGACTTGGAGATAGTCACAGAGTATTTAATCAGCCTTTCTTCTTTAATTCTTTGCATAATACTTTTGATGTTTAGCTATTTTCAGGTGCGCTGTTACATTTCATGTCCTAAACCTCTGACATTAATTTTCCAGCACAAATTAAAACCACTGCATCTGCCATAACTAAAACCCAGAATTGGTAGAGGTGTTTTATTTTGTTTTTCCTTCTACAAGTCTAGCAAATTAACTGCTCTTTGGAAAGGGACCATTATAAATTTACCTGGTTGTTTGGTTATGGGGACACAAATGATTGACTGCTGTTTTAATGTAAACAGTGTGGCTTCCTGGTGTGCTGCATCTTCCACTGCACTTTGGTGTCTGCCCAGAAAACCAGTTCTGTAGTGATATATTCTGGCACATACCAAATACTTTGTGAAACTAGACTAACTGAAGATTTTAGAAAGATGCAGTTGAACTCCCCAAATTTGTTTCGTCAGTAATGTTTTCTGAATGATAGAAATGAGCAGAGTCAAAATTGAAGTTCACAGTGTAATGAATGAACTAGTGGAACATATATCTTTGAAACAATACCAAACATCTTTAATGTGATGAATCTGATATATGTCAGGCAGGGAATTTGGGATGGTTGTTGGATTTTTAGTGGTTGTATAGAAAAGTTTTAAGACATATAAGAGCATTGGAGAAAAGGAATGTTACTTTTTAATTGTAAAAAACACAGAAGAGTACAGTGATCAGGTATTGCCTTACACTGGATATGTTTTGTGATTTTTTCCCTCTAAATAAAAGCAAGATTTAGTGACTGTAGTCCTTAGAAAATTACAGATGGACAATTGAAAATGTAATGTCATCGAGACCTGTTGATAACAAATTTAATTTGGAGGAGTTTAATGAAGAGACTGTGTCTCAAACAAATTCCCTGATACCATCTCACTTAAATTGGTACTAAGGAGTAGAAAGTCACAATGCATATGTATGAAACAACTTTTTAAAAAATGTTGAAGTGGTCCTAGCATGTAAAGATTAATGACTTTTATTTTTTTACTTCCAAGTAAATCAACTGAGATAATAAAGACAGGCATTTAAAATGTTTTAATAGAATAATTTATAGAAAGCAGCACACTCGGTGAAAGAAAATAAAGACATAGTAAAGCAGAATCATCTGGACAAGGCAACAAATAAAGAAAAGCTTACTGGTTATAATTGGGTACGTACCAGAAAACCAGGAAGAGATGTGAGCTGGAAGGCAGGATTAAGGGTGGATGAGTATTTGTGGTGTCTGACTGGTGAATACTTAGTCTTAATTTCAGTCTAATCTGCCTTCTGTTGTCTTTGGGATTGTTTCACTCATGGAGTAACTGAGCTATGGAAGTGGAAGCACAGGGGCCGGTTGGACCTGCAGAAGTGGTACAGCCATGTAGCGCTACACTATGTAAATTTGATAGCTTGTTTTGCTACTGTCTCGGGAATCTTTGCTTGTAGTTAATGGCATCCTTGACCTTTTCTCAGTTACATCTTCCCTGTGTGTTTTGTGGTTTAATTGTTATGGTTTGTGTTACTGCTTCTGTCTCCTCAGTGTTGTCCCACCTTGCTCCTACTCAGTGATGAAGTGTTGACGATCACTTTAGTGTATTTTCTTTTTTTAAAAAAATGGCATGCAGGATCTGGGATTACTCATTGCTTTCTGTCACTCTGTCCTGAAATAAGAGAATAATTTTCAATATTAGTTTTTAGGATGTTGGGGATTGATAGGTGCACAACTTCTGTTTTTTTATGCATTAACATCAATTTGTGAAAAACTGTAGACCCTTACAGTTCGTATTATTATGTGCTTTGTTGGGACTACTTTGCTGAAGCTTGTTTTTTGGGTTTGGTTTTTTTTTTTTTTTTTATTTTTTATAGTACTGTCCAGATCAGGTGGTGTTGTCAATGAACTTACTGAGTTTTGACATTTTAATTTTCTAAATCACCAACTTTTTTACTGCTGTTGTATCTTGACATACAGCATAAAAACATTAATGGAAGGGGGATTTCTGGCATTGCATACAAATACATCCCACCTAAGTGGAGCTAGAAGGAAATGATCAAAAATTGGTACAACTGTTTCAGATTGTTGATTTTCTGTCCTTCAAAAATTTGAGAGGCCTTTTGAGTTGTCTGCAGTTTTGTCTGTTTTGCTTGACATGGGCTGAGTTATGCAGATGTACTTTTTGTTTTTAAGGTGTTAACTTTATGTGTAATGTCTATGCACTGAACATTGATCGCATGTGCTAATGGTTGCCAAGAAGTATGAGTGATCTGTGTGGTGTAGTCCTAAGGCTTTGCGTGTATAATTACGTTATTTAAATTTTGCTCAGTCTTAGGATGCAAATGTGTTTGCTTTATATCCTTTGGGGTCTCAGTGTTCTCATGCAAACAGCCGTAGACTGTAGAGATTTGTGTGCGCTTTAAATATCTTCATTTATGATTGCAATATTTCATTTAATATACCTTGTATGCTTTTAAAGACAATCTTTGTACAAAGAAGGTATTTGCTTTGTAAATAACTGCCTGTGTCTTGATACTGAGCATTTCAGACAGCTTCATAGTTAAGTTGTACCTTGATCTTGTGATAATGAGCTTTGGATACATGAAAGCTGTCTCCTGCTGCAAAAACAAGTTGTGTACTGCATGTACTGGTTTTGTATTTCAGGATGAGGCAGTGATGTGGAAGATCACTTTAGATCTCTTTCTTGTATTTTTTTTTTTAATCTTTTTCTTTTCCTGCAGCCTTCTTCCAGTTGGATTGCTTCCATTAACTGCATTAGGGGAGACCATTAAGCATATCTATGTTTAGTCACTTACAAGTTGTTGCACTGCATTACCATGAGTTCTTGTGACTTTGTGATTCCTGGTCTTCTATCCTTGAACGCCCCCCAGATAGTCTAGTGAGACTATCGTGTATCAAGAACTTCATAACACTTGAAACTAGCTCTGTCCCAGCAGTAAAGAAAAAGATCAGTTCAGTTATAAAAGTATGCCAGCCCTCAAACAAAGCTGGATTTTTCACTGATGAAGTGCAAGACTCGGCATTTTCATGTCTTTAGGGCTTAGAGAGTTGCTGATTCAGATATGTCCCGAATCCCTTAATATGTGTTGAATCATTAAATATTGAACGTGAATATCTTGAGATGTAATCTTGAGTCACATTGGTGAATTTTAATATCCCCTTATTTTCCTTATTTTGTTCTTCAATGGTTTGCAGGCTTTCCTCAGGAAAATTGAATGCATCATTAACATTGATGCATTCTACTTAGCAGATATCATGAGGAAGATGAGGATCTAGTCTTCCCTTCCCTGTGAACTGAATGCGTTCTGAACCATTACTGATATTTGTTCAACCTCTATTGAATTACTGAAACTTCACCAATATAGAAAACTACTATACAACCCCAAACCCACCTCTTTATTTAAATTTACATGGCTTTGTTGTTATTATTATGGTAGTGTGTTCTCATTATATACCTTTCCTAGGAAGTCAGGAAAAATGTGGTTCCTTTTTAATTTGTTTTTGTTTTAGAACACTATTATGTCGTGAAAACTCTCTCCAGTAAAAAAAAGTCTCTTGAGTTAAACAACAGGATTTTTTATCATCTAGGATGAATACATACAGTTTAATGCAATAAGCAATGTAACTTTTTAAAGTAAGCTACCCAGGATTAAATGGTATGTTTAATTAGGTAGGTGTGCAGAATAGTAAATGCTTTAATTCTGTTCCAACCTGTCCAGATTCTCAGTTTCACTGAGACATCCTTGTGGGAAAGGCAGGCTATGCTTTTTGCTGGAAGACATGTCTCTTTATATAGAAGCTTACCAGCATATCTAATAACTTCTTAACCTGTTTGAAAATGTGTGTTGAGTTAGCTTAAACAACTTTAAATAGTAGGTTTTTATTTACCCCAGAACCTTTGTCTGAAGTGGGCTAGGGGATATTCATGTGATCAGTCCTGCTGGTTGATTTGAAGAAGCAGTAGCCTCTGGCAGACACTTAAAGGTAACGGAAGGACTGGCAGCAGTAGTGGGCACACACGTCTTCAGCTGTAAGAGGACGTGCCTGCTAGGAATGTGCTTCTCTTAAGAGCATATTCCAGTAACTTTTACTTCTGCTAGTGATTTTCCATGCTCCAGTATTGATTTTGTCTCAGTGCTTGGAGATGATAGATCATGGCTCTGCTGCTAGCAGTCTCAGCTTCTGTGCTGGGGTAGAGTCATACCCCCTGTTTCAGCTTCTTAGACATAGTCTGCTCTTGCTGAGAAGTAGAGCTCCTAATTAACCTTGGGTGTTACACAGATAAGTAGTACTTGAGAAAATAAAGCAGAGTACCTGATGTGATCTGTATTTCCCGAAGTGTCATAAGGATTGTCTGGATTGCTATGTTAAATATAATTTTTACAAGAAAATATTCCACATACATTGCTGTTCCACATACTATTTCAGATGCAGACTTTTCAAAGTCAGAGAAAAGCATTTCCAAAGACATGTTGTAACCTACAGTAATGCTGTTCACTCCAACTTGCAACGCTCTGCATAATATTTCTTTTTGCCTTCAGTTAATGGAAGCCTCCTTTGATAAGAAGAAAAGAGGGCTCAAGGGTATTTTTCTTGATCTGATGACTATTCAGTTTTGTGTTGGTATCTGTTTTAGAATTTCAGGTTATTTACTTGGGAGACATTTTAGTGGAGAATGGTGGAGAAAAAAGAAAATGCTTTTGCATTTGGTTAATCATACATCCAGTTAATCACACTTAAGCTCTTTCAGGTAGTTTTGTGTTGAGAAGAGTAAGGTGGTACATGTTATCTTTTTGCCTTTGGTTGTCTTTTACATAGATACAGCTTCTCTTTCTTTTATCACATGAAGTTTTGTCCTCTGCTCTGTAGAAATTAGAAATATTAGTGACATAATAAAAATTTCAGGTGCCTTTTATCTCAGTGAGTATTTTGTATGTGATCATTGGACTACTTTAAATGGTTGCGTGAATATCAAAATTGATGAAAGTGGGCATTTTTTTTTCTCCTGTCACAAACACACTCGTTTTATCTTCTGCTCAGCTGCAATCTGTGACAAGAACAATACAGAAGACTTTACTATGGGCAGCTTAAGTGAGGACAGGATAGCTGTCAGAATATGGTGTACCTGTGAATGAAATCTACTTAGCACTAGTCAGTATAGCACGCTCACTCAAAAGCTAGTACTTAGAGAAGGCATTTTATCTGCGCATTCTAAGACAGGCAGTTGTACTTTTTGCCACATATTTACTACTGAGAACACCTTAAAAAAACCTAAACAGAAGTATTTTCCAAAATGCTTATTAATTACCCTGAAGTAATTACCCTCTTTTTGTGTTTTCTTTGAGATCAAATTTTGTATCAATGTATTCACCAGGAAGTATTATAGGCTTGCTGGATTGTAGTTCATGGTATAGTGTCCTATCTTCTGTAGTTTCTGTCTTAGTGTTAATATGTGAAAGTTCTGTGTTTCTTAATACGTGAAGTTTATTCTGAATTGTGTTTTAGGATTTAAGTGCAAGCTTGATTAACACCAAGTTGTTTGATGCTGGGTATTTAGTAGCAAAGCTCTTGCATATAAAATGGCGAGTAAGTCTCTTTATAGAAATTAAAATATTTTGTTTTCTGCATAGTGTTCAGACTTTCAAGCTTGATGTATCAAGAGCAGAGAAGAATTTGAGTTATCTGTTTTTAACTTAAACCATAATGAAGTAGTTGTTCATAGTAACTTCAAAGGTAGTCTTTTAAACATTGACAGAACAGAGAGTTACCATTTTTTGGCATTTATGCAGTAGTACAAAACAATAAGGAAATGTAACGGAGGGCCTTGATCAAAGGGCTGGAGGTCACACCAGTGGATTTGGTTTCTGCAGTACTGCTGATTCACTCTCTCCTTTGATAAATTGTTTCAGTTTCCTGTGTCGTGGTTTCAGTGTTTATAAAATGGGGCAACGGTCAGTCTACGTAACTAAGAAATGTTTTTCAAGATCTCAGTTAATCTGCAAGAATTTTAACATACCTTGATGAAAGTCCACTCAGTGCATATTGTGTATAGTCCTGTTTGCTGTATGTTATATTGGAGAATTCTGGTTGCTGGAAAAACAGCGTGTTGAGACATGGATCAAAAGTTATACTGGATCACCCTGCAGAGTTTGACGTGTTCAATCCAGCAAAATAACCTATATACAAATGAACTGAACTTGCCGTCTTGTCATGGAGTGGCTTCAGAAATATGTAAACTCAACCCTGGAAAATCAAGAGTAGTTTTTAAACGCACTTAGAGTGCGAGATAATATGTGCTCTGCATTGGGAACAGATGCTGGCTCCATTTCAGTTTTAAACTAGGGCATTCCAAATGTCACAGCAAGCTAGCGCTGAGGGACTTGTCCTTGGAAAGAGCCAGCTTGACATAAATGAGCGTTCATTTGACAAACAGGATCTATTACTGGTTTTCTGAATAAGGGTTGTCTTTTAATGGCTCATACCATGGTGGTGCCAGTTTGGATCAAAGTTAAGTTATATTTCTGTAGAGTACAAATATACTTTAAAGCTAGACCTTCCTTGTGAAATGATCTGTAATTTTTCAATGAGAAATTCTGGAGTACAGTTTTAAATCTATGAAGGTTTTACGTGCTTGAAGCATTGAACGTCATTGCTGTCATCAGTTCTGAAGTAGCATTGACTAAGTCGCTTTGCAAAAGGAAGGTGTGTGTCCCTCTGCCAAAATAGCCATGAAGCACTGGGCGAGCAATTCCTAAACTGAAGATTGTGACCTATATGTTCCGCTCTGAGTGCGGAATATAAGGGATACTGTGGTATTTTGGTATTGCTCCCTGAAGTGAGTTTAGAGCTGTGTACATGTGCCCAAAGGCCAAAGTTAGTTAGTAGGAGTGGCAAGGCATTATTTGGTTTGGTGTTGTGCACAGTGGAATATTTTGAAGAAATAAGTTACAAGGAAGCAGCTGTAGTTTCTCTTTTGCCTGCTTGTCCATATTTAACTTCATATTATGAATGACTCAAAGTCATGCTTCTTCCATACATAGAATGTGGCCTTGGAAATGCCCCTCTATTCTCTAGCTTAATATAAACTAAAAAATTATTGATCACTGTACTGTGGGTGGCACTGTACCTTGAGGCTTCAGAAGTACATAATGTTTGGTGAAAATAGGTGGGTGGAGCATTAGCTTGCTAGCTTTCCAAATTTCAGCTATGTAAACACTTCACAGAGAGGTCATCATTGCTGTTTGCAATTTAACAGTGCTTTTTTTGTTTTGCTTTATTTTAATCTTGTTGATACTTTCACCTTAGCGGTTTCAAAGCAAACCTCATGCATATTCCACTGTCCAGTGAGGTGGTCTTGGTGATGACGGCTTGATCACTTGATCCCTGTCTTAATCAGGCCTTATTTGAATATAAGAAATGATAACATTGAAACATTCTCACAGAATTAAATTATTCCATTTCTGTTGGCCCATATTTAAAGGGAAAAAGAAACAGGTTCTGGCTCTTGCAGAGCCTGTATACAGTGTTAGGGGTGAAAAAATGTTCACAGAGGTTTTTATGATGATTTTATAAGGAAAAAAGCTACTCTGTGGGGTTTTGTCAAAAGCCTGGGTCTCCTCTATCATCTTAGCTGAAGGGACAGCCAGGAGGGCTGCAAAGTGGAGGAAACAGGTGGCTGTTGGATTAGATGAATGAGAATTAAGGATTGTAAAGATGCTTGTCACCTGGGAGAGCAGAGCCCTCGATGTAGAGAATTTGACTGTTAGAAAGTCTATCAGTAAGAGTTGTGATGCACCTGAAGAGTGAAAAAAGGAGTGTAGCCTACTAATAAACCAGATAAACAGTATTGTGGTTTTAATTTTTTGATGTGATGAAAATGGGAAAGTTACAAAAATATTCAAGTGACTTAAATATTGGATAAAATAATATAA
>NW_010120572.1:0-19880 GCF_000699245.1 Pterocles gutturalis
AAAAAACATCAGCTGGCTTTTCTAAGAGATGCCATGGTAGTCTTCGATAGCTTGAAAGAAAACCAGTTTGACTTTGCAACAGAAAGCACAATGAAGACAGTACCACAGTGTTAGCATAAAAGTAATAGCAAACTAGTCTGATAAGGACTGGGATTGGCACAGCGATGTACAGAGAAAAGCTCATGGGAATTTGAATAGCAACAGCTGGTGGAATGCATAAGATTTAACAAGAAGCCAGAAAGGGAAGCTGTCCTGAGCTGATGAGTCAAGTACCAGATGGTGTCCAACACTACTGTGTGGCCAAATAGTGCCCAAGTTTTGTTCCTAAGGTATAACACAAAGAATACCACCAGCATAGATCAAAGCCAGGATCCTGGTCTGGGTCCCTAGGCAGAAGTTCATATATTAACATTTCTGCTCTACAGTAGCTGGAACTAGAGTCCCGACAGAAAACTGGGAATTACTTTATAGTTAGATTTTTAGTCAGTTGTAATTAATTTTACTGACTTGTCACAAAACATGTTCACAGGCTGCAGCTTCTTTAAACCTTAATTAATATTTTTTTATGCTACAGTTAATTTTTCAAAGCTATCTACACTTTGCCCAACATAAATAATGTGGAAATATGAATTTGCATATCAGTCCTTTTGAATTTCCTAGTACCATTAACACCTTTCACAAAACTCAGTATTATAACATGTGAATGGACCTTTTCCTTTTACTGAACAATGGAAGTAACCTCACTTTTAGGAATTTCTATGAAAGTGTTCATTTCTTATGATAAATTGATAGAACAGTGAACAAATTAGGTTGAAAGCATAGGAAAGCAAGAGTTTGCTTGGACATGTAACTTTAGGATAGGCTTAGTCTTGTGACATAAACTTTCCCAGAGAATTTATGACCCTGGGTCTGCTCTGAGACTCACAAACTCATGCAAAGATGAGACAGTTTAGAAAAGATCAGCATGGATCTACGCATGCAAACACACATCCAAAGAAACTTATTTGTTTGGATTTGAAAGTAGCACACAAAGGAACCACAGGACCAGAGCAGCCATCCTAGACGATATGGTTTATCACTGCTTATTCTTTACTGTTTCAAACATTGGCCTTTTGGAATAACTAAATTTCAAGCTATTTTTGTGCCTTCAAGGACCTGTCTTATCTACAACTCATGACCACAGTTTGTAAGGGTATCAAGGGAGACCTTTGACTGTGGAGAATCCATGCAGTGCAATCGATTTTGCCAGCAATAGTCCTGGCAGACCAGGAACAACATCAGTCACTCAGCCTTAATTACCACAGGTAAAGCAGGGCAAGGCAAGACAAAGCAAGGCAAGATGCACATTATTTGGAGTATCATTGGTTAAGGAGAGGATAACAAGTTCCTGGAGGCACAAACAATACCCCAAGACTGTGATTTGATCAAACAGAGCAAATCTGATTTTAAGGCACCTAGGACCTCTTCTGTGGCTGTGTGGGTGACTGGGTGCTGGCTGGGGTCAACCCACATCTTAATGCTGTATAAATGTGCACCTCTGCATGGTGTTCATTGACCAATTTGGTAAAAATTAAAGAATTGTGCCCACTTCTGCTTCAGATCACATTTGTTCAGCTCTTGCACTGGAGAGATCTGGTATTGATGATTATGGAACTTTGGCCCAATGCAGAAGCTGATAATATTTTGGAGCAAAGGTTGTCCTTTCAGACAGATAAACCAAGATTAGGTTAACTTTGATTAGACAGTGACTGCATGGTTAGGAGAGCAAACTGGAAGTTGCACGAGCCCTGAGAAAGTGAAAAAGTTACACAGGGGCTTCGGCTGAAGTTATTTTTCCTAGACTACAGCATTTTGTGGTGGGGAAAGGGTGACCTGATTTAGAAACCTAAGTGAAGTCTGCACAGGGAATACATACTATGTCTATCTGTGTGTACCGATGTTAAACTGAGTGAAGTGTCCGTAAAAGCTGTTGTTGGCAGTCTTGAAAAGGGAGGCACAGGAAAAGGGGTAACAACACTGTTGTTGGTAACCTGTGCCAGCATAACATGTAGGAAGTGTATTTTTATGCACAGAAAATGTGCATAAAAAATGTACCGAGGTCAAGGGAAAATTCAGTACATGGAATATACATTGGAAAGGAGCCTAACGTAGCCTTGGGATGCCCATGCAAACAGAGGTTATGTGTCCTGTACTTGCAAATGATGTTTCAACCACTGCAATCCAGCAAGAAGCCCACTGAATTCTCACCTTTCCCTCAGCTACCTTGCTTGGGAGATAATAGATACATGTGCTTTGTAGGTTGGGAAGAGATCAGAATGCATTCACTGTTGGGTTACATTTATGATAATTGTGGGGTTTTTATTTCTAAACTCTGTTCACCGTACAAACAAGCATGTGGGAAACCAAGAAAAGTTATATTTGCTAAAAATTTTAGCACCTACTTGGTTCAAGTGGACCACTGTCTAGATAACGCTCCTATAAAATTCAGAATTCTTTCCATGTTCTCAAATGAAACTCAGATTGCTGGAGGGACGGGGAAATACCTTTACAACCTTTGAAAACATCAGAGACACTGTTTTCTGCCTGATCTTTGAATATGAAAGTCACAGTGAGAACTGCAAATGAAAGAAAATAAGTTGGCAAACACTGGGACTAGCATTGGGGAAGCTAGATTTGTACCATGAAATGACAGCTACAGATGGTTATTGGTAAACTTGAATCCCACCATGTAAGAGAAACAAGATCATAAGACCCTAAATAGATTTCAAAGAAAATAACGCAGGCCAGGAAAAAGGAATGACAGCACTTTATTTTGTTCCCTTAGAATTCCACGGATTTAGAACACACCCCGAACAACTTATAACAGCTAAAGACCTCTGTACCAGGAAACTTGCTACTGAATCCTCTTTCCTGGCTTTGTTTCTTTTCCTTTTCCATAAAACAGACATTATTTCCTCCATGCTGCATAAGAAAGAAGGAGCTAAAGCAGCTTCCTATCATATTAGACTTGAGCTAAAGCAGCTTCCTATCATATCAGACTTGAATTGTGGTTACACCAAAATTAGTAGAATCCTTTATTATTTTAAGTTGAAAACCCTCTATCATTTTTCTTAAAAGGGCCTGGAAAAAGAGTGGCCTGTCTTTGTATACTGTCACCTGAAATACACTGAAAATAGCTATATATCTTTTCATTAGATCCAGGAGAATTATTTACAGCAAACAAATCTGGTTATAAATACAGAGCTTTCTACTGTTCATGAATTGAAAGCAAATTATTATTTTTCCCACAATATTTTAATTCCCTGGAATTATCCAACAGCTATTTTTTGTGAATATAGTTCAACCTATATTTACTGAGAGATTGCTTGAGAAGAGTATTGCTTTAAATATTTTACATTTACAATTTGAAACTCAAGCTGTTTAGATTAGATACATACATCAGTGTTAAAATTCTGTTTAATAATTTTATGAAAGTAGACCTCAGAATCAGGTTCCTGTGTAACTTTAAAAATAACACTGACTTTAGGTATGGTCTAACAAAGACCATTGGAGAAGAGGATGACTTTCATATTTTGTTTTGTATAAGGATGAAGTGTGCTTTTCTTTGCTGTTGAGGTTTCTCACTGCCCTAGTGGTAGAATAAATTCCAGAAAATGGCTACCAGTAATAAAGGGAGGGTTCATGATACACTACCAAAATATACTGTGCCCTATGACAGAACAGTGTAATATATTTATAAGCGACTAATTTTCCTGCTAGATGGAGTTTGTTGGACTGTGAATTTCAATTAGAGATAAAAACTAAAATTATATGCAAAGGTAGCCAGTTAACTGTTTGTAGATGTTTAATTTATTGAGGAAAAGGGAAAAACAATTTTATTTATTTAATGACCTTGATAAATTTGCCTCTTATTTGTCAAAATGTAAGCTTTGTTCAGTAATGTATATGGAAACAATCTTTCTAGTTCTTAAATATAGATTCACTTTGCACTAGTTTGGTTGTCCATCTTGAGTTCAGCTACATGAATAGCAGTGATCAGTGCACCAAAAATGCACAATTAATAGTTTTGCAAAGTGGATGTCAAGGTCTGTGAAAACAAGCAAAAATAAGCATTTCTTATTTTCGTTTTGGAAAAGGAAAGACACCAAAATCACTCATGTCACTGATGGTTGAATGTCTTGACTATTCTGACCACCATATATGTTTCTGGAAACAGCTGTAAACAAACTCTAAAAAAAGACTCAGGTGCGTAGGAGCACAGTGTTGTAGAGCCTAATTCTTGGCTGTCTGGCCCCAGGGCACAATGTCAAACTCTTCAGAGAAGTTGTCCACATATTGATGAAACCTGGGCTTTGGCCTGGAGAGTCTCCTGAGGCCTGGACCGATCTCAGCCAGCTGAGCTCCCTGCTGGGGTAATGTCAGAGCTGAGAAATGGAGGGAAAGATGGGGAAAGAGAGCAAGCTGCCCCATCTGCCTCCTCCTCTACCTCCTTCATACCTGCATGCAGTGCTATCTGCACATGTATGCCCAACAGCTTGAAGACAGTTTCTAAAATGCCAAAATTGGTCTCTTCTTGGCACTGAAGGCAATAATAGGGCTGTCTTGGGGGCCATGGTGCCCATTTCAGCTCAGATGGGACAGACTCTTTTGCCCTGAGCTGTGTGGTCATTGCCTGGAGAACAGTCCTGCCTCCAGGATGGACCATCACCCACCACAGCTCTGCTTGCCTCACTTAGGCTCTGGGGGACCTCTGGGCGAGGACATGGTCCATGCCTGGACCACCTGGACTCCTGGTTGATCTTCCGCCATGGAGATGCCTTGCTGGCCCTGATGTAAACTACCAAAAAAAGGCAACTAATCCTGCCTTGCTGAGTTCTGGCCCCTGTGGACCTTGAGGGATTCCAAGTCCTGAGTCAGATATTAAAAATCTGAGTCAAGTGAGGCTGAAATCCCAGCTCTGGCTTGGGTTTACCACACAACATTGACTCACCTGATGGCAAGGATCTAAACAGGCCAGTATACCCCCAAGTAGGAGCTGCCTTGTGTGGGATTAGGGGGTCGGGTGATGACAAGGGTATACCTGTGGCTTTGCAGGTCTCACAACTCTCTCTGACTGAACCACTAAACTCCATTAATGAAGCTCCATCATCTCCAACCCAAGTTTACATGGAATTGGTGGCTGGAGCTGCAGTATGTGAAAAACCTCATCATCCCCCAAGAGTCAGGTGTGCCCCAGCAGCACATGTCCTCAATGGGGCAGGTAATGAAGAATGCTAGATTTATGGACTGAAGATGGATTTCAAGGATGAACTCAATGCTTTGCCCCATCAAGAGCAGACATGTGTAAAGACACTAGCTGGTCACCTGTACCTTAAACTCAAAAAATAAAAGACAAGCACAATTTAGAAAGCAGGTGATCAGAGGTTTTCATAGTTATAACCTTGGATTTCCTCAATGTGCCCAATTCTAGATAGACCTCAGTGCATCCCACAAATACAATCAGTCTGGTTCTTGATAAACAAAGTGTATCACAGCAAAAATAGTTGGTATGAAACTCTGATCACTTGGCATAACACATCGAGTGACCATTGCATTCCAACCAGTATGTTCAGCCAGGCAGTGGGAGGAATCTGGCTGAACAAACAGCTGAACTGCAACTTTTTTTTTTAAATATATAATTAGCTGAATTCAGGAAAAAGTCCTCTGGCAAGCTTGTATACAGTGATTAAAGTGAGCATTTAAAATAACAACAAAAAAGTCATTCTTATCCATGACTGTTCTGTCAGCAAGAGATATCTGTTCCAAGAATAAGGCTTTAAAAAAATGCAATGATAGCTCCTTGGTAGTCTTTGCTGTTTTTAAAGATGGAAGTGATGGAGTGTACTTTTTGTCTTGTTGTAAGAGTACAGGCATGATGTGTCACGGGTATGTCACCAGGAAATGGCAAGGGTTCAGTTGCAAAGAGGAGGTGTTTGACTCTTTGCAGATTCTGTGGCGTCAGGATTCCATGTTGACCATTTAAACAGTGACATTAAAAACTGTGGAAAGAGAAGGAACCTGCATTCTTCTGCTTTTTTGTAAAATGTAAAGAAGTGTGGGTGAGGCAGAGAAGAGCACAACAGAGCCTCCACCATCTGAATGCTCTTCAAGAGGAGAAAAAAAAAAAAGGTGGTTGTGAACAGAGGCAGCGAGCTAGGGGTATGATGTCTCAAAACAGACTAAAAAACATAGGAAAAAGAATCTCTCGAAGAAAAAAGTAAATTTGGAGCACAGAGCAAAATATAGTTCACAGGCAGGAGTAACAGGAAAAAAGAGGGAGCTAGAGGAAAACTTAGGCAGATAATTTTGTAAACCACTATCTGCTCCAATAAGTGGACACAGGTAAGACATGGATTATAACCCTAACTACTTTCTGGGACAGATTTACAGATGAGTAACAGAAGTGAATGGTAGTATTATAGCCAGATTCAGAAAAGACACAATTGGTTTCTAGAATTGGGGTCCTGATGCTAATTTGCTGTGGCTGCACAAACAATGAGGGCACTAGGTAGGACTACATGCTTTTGGCTTCCTTTCTCTTTCTGACTATGCCTGGGATAAGGCAAATACAATTTGCAAGGCAAATATTTTTAGTGGACTTTTAAAATTCTTCACTTAGTACTTTTCAATGTTATATAAAAGGACTGATAACGTCTAGACAGGTAAAAATCCCTAAATAATGGAAGTTATGATATGGTCTATTAATTGTTGTATGACACAAAATTAAATCTTGCCTTCCTTGAATCACTCCATCCAAACATATATCTGTTCATAAGCAGTCATTAATTTTTCCTTGAGTTTGCAAACTAATACTGCAATACAACTGTATATCTGTGACTATATTGCTAAATGTACTGGCTTGTTCCTAAGACAAAAAGGAAAAAAGAAAAGGGATCGTGTGTCTGACCTAACAAGAAACGAAGATATCCAACAGGTTCCTGGAGATACGGTTCATTCTTCTACGTACAGATTTTCTTGAGGCTGGCATATATTTTCATCAAGGCACTGTTTTGTTACTAGAAGTGACAACTAGTCCAGGGACTCTCATCACAAAATTCAGGAGCTGGAGAACAGCAGAGAACATTGTAAAAATTCCCCAGACAGGCAGCATCTGCAGTTTTGTGCAGATCTGCTTTTGCTTTTGTTCATCAAGGTTTTGGAACAGAGTATGTACAGAAAGCAATTCGATCAGTGAAGACTTACTGGAAGTGTTTGATATGCTGGCTCTACTTCATCTGCAACAGAAGTATTCACTGTAACTGTCTAACTATAGCATGGCTTTTCATATTTGTGGGAATAAGCGATAAGCCTTTTCACAGTTACTTCCCATAACTGCATGTGTAACCGTTGCTCTTTTCTACTACAGTATATGTAGAGCAATATTTTCAAACTGGGGTGCCAATATCTATATTCTGAAACTACAGCACAAAGGCCTGGCTCACCACAGGGCTAAACGCTCACATTGTATGACCAGTCAGGTCTCAGCTGCTGCTTCTGCATCTGGAGTTTTCCACAAAGGAGATACCATCTTCCCAGCCAGTCTTTCCCATCTTTTTGAGACAGAATTGTCCACACTGAGCAAAGCTCACCTGTTTAATCTTGTATGCACTTCTTCACCATGTGTAGCTTGTGTCCTAGAAATCATTTACAGACTGACACCCCTAAACAAGAAATCTATTTTCAATTGGTGTACCATAGCAGAACAAAAGACGTGTATTAAGCAGTGTATGTGAAAGGAAGAGAGGAAGAAAATCAGACTGGTTTTCTGTGGGGGTCACCATTCCCAATTTCAACATTTGTTCCTCTTTTGGCTGAAGACATTTTATTTTTCCAAAGGAGATGGAAGAAAAGCTGTGTACATTTTCACCCATGTGAGAATGGGTCAGCAACTGTCGGAGGAAAAAAGGGAAGACCTTCACTACTGACTTCAACATTTGCAAAAATACGGATCTCTTCCTGGATGGGCAGTAGACAAATAGACAGATGTATATAGACTATAACAAAACTTATTATATTTTTTCCCACAGAATCATATGCTACTGTTTTACACAGAAAAGTCTACAGAAATTTAAATACTCCGTATTACAATGAAATCCAATATGAAATTACTTAGTGTCTTGTTAGCTACTTTTAAAATGTTTGAGTTAAATTTAATACAGGTGTTTTTAACAACATCAAGAAAGAGAAATTTTCTATCATCTGACCAATTTTAAAATTGATTTGCACAGGATTTAAATATCAGATAACTTTGGTTTTATTTATATAAAACATCACTGCAGCTTTGCTCTGAAAAACTGACACAGATGTACTAAGCCAACACTTGCATAAACAGAAGTGTATTAGTAAAATATGCATGCGACTGTTTTATCAGTTTCCTGTAGCATTTATGCCATCTACATATAAAACTACACAAGAGTGTTCCTAACCCAATAAAGGAACAGTTATGCAAAGCTCTTTTTAAAATTTGTTAATTACTGATTTTTAAAATGCTTTTCCATTAAGATTCATTCTGCCTCCAGGCCTAATCACCTAGGTTTTTGATGTTTTCTCTGGATAAAAAATAAGAGGAGAAACCAGCAGTGTTTAGATCATAGGAATGCAGAAATAACCCTACTGTATTGTTTAGCAAAAAAAAATAGATCTAATAATCATAGAACCATAGAATGGTTATGTCTTCCAATATATTTGTGTTCCTAAATGCATGATGTATCAAATATATTTTGTGTTTCTTTTTATTGAAGGCTTTAGAAAATAGAGTTATGAGAGACTTGTGCATTGGGAGTATATTAGTTTTGCTAATTCATGTAATTTTAAAACTGATTTCACTCATAATTCCTAACCCATTGTTAGCAGTCAATCAGCTCTTACACTGGGACACTCTGGCTCATCCAGGGAGTTGAAGCTTGCCTAAAATATGGTATTGATTTATTGAAACGCAATTTCATTGCAGAATGCAGACAGTGGAAAGATATTACACAGCTGTATGAATACTGGATGACAATAACACAGGAAGACAACATGTGAATACTGTATAAAAAGTATTTATTGTAAGATGCAAGGAGAAGAAAAACAAAATTCTTGTTATGAGGAGAGAAGGCTAAACAAGTTTCCCTTGACCAATTTGTCTCTTAGTGAGCTTTCTGGGAATTGTTTGTGCATCCTGGACACACAGGATTCAAAGGATTACAGCTAGAAGAACCAGTGATGACAAAACAAGAACTGGCCTGAACTTAAAATCTAAAATTCAAAACAGACTTGAATCAAAACACGTTAGATAATTGAGGAAAAAATATTTTACCTTTGTACTTTGTCCTGGATGTTCTGATTTTACTTGGAGTCAGAAGCAAAAATATTATCATGCAACTTTATCAGTTGTTGTTTTTCTGAACTGAACCAACAAGTTTCCTAGTGAAGCCCAGACGTCAGTCTATTAACACAATTTGCTATACAGAGTTGTTGGTACAAAGTGCCCTGTAGAAAGGTGACCTCTGTTTGGTCCTTAGATGGGTAGAAAGGTTGGACAAAGATACCAATGTTTTCTGCAGAAAAACAAAAAAATCAGTTTTCTTACCCAATGACAAGTGTTGTGCCTTAAAGAAGTTGCAGTGGAAATATGGTCTTATTCAATCCTTTCTTATTCAATTAGGGCTCCATAAGGAGAACTAAACAATTTCTGGAGTAACAATCTTTCTCACTCTGTTGATCAATACTTATTCTTCAATCTGTGAACTGTGTTCTCCTTTGTCTTTCCTCCCTTGAGAACTTTATTCCATTATTAAAATGCTGAGGTTTTTTGTGAGTTTGTTTGGTTTTTCACTTGTTTGGTTTTTTTTCTTCTAGTTAAGAAGGTAGGGGCGATCAAGAAGAGAAATAAAGAACCTTGTCTTTGATAGGGAACTAATAATGCACATACCTAGTCTAGCTATTGTTGTTCCCAGACAAAAGTATTTTTTTTAAATTTGCAAAATAACCCAGAAAGCCTTCAGTAGTTACGAAGAAGGGGTAACAGTTACTTAAGATGGGGCAACACTGGCACAAAAGGAATCATGAAGAATAATGAACAACTTATATAAGCCATTATAAGATGACATTGACTTTGAGTGAAGCTATTATTTTTTTAGGATGCCACTGTCATAGTGTCGCCACTGAGTGCGAGTGCAGTTGAAAGCAATGATACGAGCATTAGACATGGAAAGTTCAGATTCATTCTAAGGAGCTGAGCAAAGGACAGTGAAATCACCATTACACCAACTAAGCACTGTGAGTGAATCATCAACTCAGGTCCCATAGCAGCTGTCTCAGCCCTTTGTGACTTTGGGCAAACTACTTAAAGATAGGACTCCTTTACTCAGGGATGTGACAGTCACTGGACTTCACCCCAGAAACAAGGCAGTGTAACTCACCCTGAGCTCTCTATTGATGTGAGTAACCTTTCCTTCAGTATCTGATCTAGCTCAGGTACCTCTACTGCATGCTGTAGGCTGTTATTTTAATGTGGGTCATAGAAATGTTGAGTAGAAAGGGACAACTGGATTCTTTATGTCATTTAAATACTTCTTGTGTTTCAGCTTTTTTAAAGACACATAATCACAATGGGGAAAAATAATGTATCTTGATCAGGTACTAACGTTATAGTCAATGAGAAGGAATTGGAAGAAGTGTCTGAATCATTGCCTACACTTTTAAGCACAGCCTTCCTCCTTCTAGTTCTACTTAGGCATAGGCTATTTTTTAAAATTGAATGTCAAATACAAAGCCCTAGTGTTCTCCCTGTGGAATTCAAGACAGTATAATGCTATTCAGCACTCCCAGAATACTTCTCAGGATTTCTCCATTTGTCATTTCAAAAACCACAATATGAGTGCTCCTTCTCCTTATCTGCAAAATTGTTATTTGAAACTTTGGATGCATAAATAATGGCCTAGGGAAACTGCTGATACACAGTTGACACTCTGAAGCAATTAAAATTTGTTATCATCAACATACTTGGAAAGCCAGCAGTTCCCTGTTAGGCTTTTGCACTGATTCTTCAGCATGGTTTGTGTTACCAAATTAGTCTCCTTACTCGAACATAGAAGACAAAGGAAATAAGAATGCCAGAAAACAAATATGCAAACTTAGAATGAATTCACAATGGCATAATTATAAAGTTGAAGGATTCTGTCCTTTTACTAATAATTATTTTGGGGACGGGTAGCAGCAAGAACACTTTGGTACTGAACATCAGATTGGAGTTGAATAGCAGCACAAACCCACCTGGCTACTTGTTGTGATGGTTCTCGCTTTACATTGACTCTGAAGACCTCCATCCCCACTGGGAGCTCAATCAGTGAACTAATCTATCAAACCAAAGAGACAAAGCAAAATTTTGAGATGGCTTGCCATGCAGGAAGGGCCTACCCTGAAAAAAATCAATGGCAAAGGACAGGATGGGTTTGTGGTGCAGAGGGGAGAGCAGGGCTCTAACAATCAGTACTTAGGCTGCTGTGGAGTTAGCCTGGCTGCACAGGAGAAAGGGAGGTGGAGATGTAACTGCCTGAAACATTCAGGTAGGAATTTCATCCTTATCATTTAGTCTCTAGCTGGAGCCAACTGCTCCAGATTTTTTTTTTTTTTGATCCATTAAAGTAACGTGCATACCGTGCATCGCAGCCTTTTCTCCCTGGACAGAAGGCTTAGGGGTGACCTCATCATAGTGTTGTTGCACTTGAAGTGATGTTACAAAGAGGACCAAGGCTTTCTCTTCACAAGGAACCAGATGGAGAAGAGAAGTAGCAGCAGGTAGAAGGTGCACCGGGAGAGGTTTCATCTCAATATAAGAAAATTTATTTACAGTGAGAACAATAATTCATTAGAACAACCTCCCCAGGGATGTGGTGGAGTCCCCATCACTGGTGGTTTGCAAGATGCAGATAACCTCATCTAGGCTCCTGTTCCCATGACAGGCTGGACCAGATGATCTTTGGAGGTCCCTTCCAGCCTGGGCTGTTCTATCATTCTGTGATTCTCTGATTATTTTAGCTTCTTAATATTTTTAGGTAGAGAAAAACAAAAGTGAAGACATAAAAGAACACTTACACATGTTTCATCAGGCATAGGTAGAGTTCTTATAGGCAGAGTTCAAACAATATGTTTTTCAACTGGACTCTGCCTATGGTAGAAGAACAGTTGAAGTTGTCCCATTGTAATGCACCTTTAATGTGCTTCAGATGCTTCTTGTGTTTATCTTTTCTGGATGCACGTTTGTAGCTTTTGAGATTTTTTTTTCTCAAAGCCCCAGCTCCCAGATACTTCGTATTGCAGAGGAAACGTGTATTGCAGAAGAAACTTTGCTTTCACTTGAAAACCATGACAGATAAAGCTCTATCCTTGTGGTTTATGCCAAGAAGACTGAAGTTTACCAGGAGAAGGGGAAAACTAAATAATGCCCTGGATGGCCCTAGCCTTGCTGGAGGGCTGACTTCATTGACTGCCTCCTGCATCATGCGCTTGTAGCCACATGGCATAAAAGTTTTTTTCATTGCTATAGCAACTCCTACCCTCCTCTTAGCTCAAAAGCCTTAGGATATGCCTAGTGTTGTTTTTTTTGTTTGTTTGTTTGTTTTTGTTTTTTTTTTTAAAGCACAAAGAAGCTTTATCTAAAGCTCCTTCATGAATTCTAGATTTTAGAAAAGTGTAAACTGTTCCCCAAGTCTTTCATAAGACTTTTTTTTTCTCCTTGCTCTGTATACTATATTGACAGTACTATCACATCTTCTTCAGGGTTATAGTTATCTTAGCTGTTTATCTGTAATTCTTTTCGTATTAGCCAGCAACACTAGAGTACTCCCTAATAGGCTGTATTTCATGGAGTCTTCAAAAGTTTGGCAACTGCTGCTAAAATTATTCTGAAGTTCCAGAGCTATCCTTTCATCCTAATCATTTTCCCCCACAGGCCCTTTTGAAAAAAAAAAAATCAAATTTAAAATTCAACACTTAGGATACCCACTGAGACTAAATGACCTGTTTCCATAGTAAAAAGCTGCTAAAGTTTGTTTATTTTTCTTTAAACTTACAATAGTGAAACTATGAAGCTACAAAGATAATTTTACCCCTCCTCCTTCCACACATTTCAATAGCTGTGGGGTAAATACCACAATGAGTTTTAAAATCAAGTTACCTTTCATTTTCAGAAAATAATAACTTCTAGCCATATCAGCCATCCAACATTACTTTTTTTTTTAAAAGAAAATTGAATATGGTAAGGAGAGACAACAATGCCTGAAGAACAATACTGACGACAAACAAATCATTGTGTCACTGGAGGAAATGTCTGGTTTGTAAGGTAACGCGCACTTTTGAAGCTGAAATAGCTGAGACCAACTGAAAATTGTTACATAAATGGTAGAAAGAACGGATGGTGACCACGCATTGAAGTTGTGTGACATTTTCCATTATAACAGATTCTTGTTTTGGTTTCTGAGTTACTCCAGCTTTTCCAGTGATGGCCATAAGCCTTTGGGGTGGTTTTACTTTGTAATACGAAATGCCTTTCCATCTGAGCTATGTAGCTATCCCCTCTGTCATGTATATTACTGAGAAAAGAACATTATGACAGGCACAAATGTGCTGAATGGTGAGGCTCCATGTCAGACAGCCATGACTTTTTCCAGCACAGCTGTCATGGCTAATAAATTTTGCTGTATTCACAGGGCAGGCAGAACGGACCTCTGAGGTCTGCAAGCTGCCTGTCTCTTCATGGTGAAGAATCACACATGGGACTGAGGTTGGAGAAAGGAGGTAGGAGAGAGGAGGGGACCTCCCTCACCACAGCCCTGCATGTGGCACTTCACCAGCGCTGCCTACTCTTGTGTCTGGCCAAGAAGATCTAGGCCATACCCTCTCTAAGCCTGCAGACCGAAGAGGCCCGTGGTGCCTTTCCTCTGAATCCAGTGCACCGTGTGAACATACTCTCCTCTTTAAAATAACAGTCCTGCTGCTGCTAGTTAAAATAGCATGACACACATGTCACTGCAGCTGTACATAATAGCTGTGCATTTGTACTCCTGTGAAAATAAAAACTAGAAAATGGCATAACTCTTTTTCCCTGCAGAAAATTAAAATAATCCCATAGAAATAACTGTGAAGAATGTCATTAAAAGAAAGTTGTGATAGGTCAAGTTCACATTCAAGCTGCTGCTTGCAGTCAGCTACCATGCATCAGCCGAGCCACAGTAGCTACATTCTTAGCTCAAGGGAAATAGAGGGTAATGGCACTTAGTATGGGCTGTGACAAAAGACACTCAGCAAACTCGCATTATAATGCATTTGCCATAGAGGAAGAACAAAAGACTCTCTGGCTTAGCTGACATCATAACTTTTAATTGGTGGAAGTTTCAAGCTGTACTTACATCATTATTTTTCATTAACATGCACCTGAAAGACAATGCCAAGATTTTGCTTCCTGTGTGCCCCTGCATATATTATGATGTATTGCTTAGTTGTATAATTACATATTACTTTTCAGGCTCTGGCTTTCCTTTATTTCAGTGCACAGGACAAATCCATAGTGCAGAATGAAGACTTCAGACAGAGTAAAGGTTCCTGCTTCACAGCTGGTGAGCTCTGCTGCCTTAGGAAGGTGCAAAAATACACCCTAGTCACTCTTCCCAGCAGCTCCAGGGTAATCTGCACTCTTGGAAGAGTACAAGGACTCTCACTTGTAGGTGGTCCATACCACATGCTGTCTAAGGACTAAGTCTTAGCAGTGACGTGGTGACAAAATGCAACAAGTTTCTTTCACTTGTCAACATTCTAGAAGGAAAGAGAGAAATATTGCAAGCAAACACTATAGTCTCAAAATAAATTATTCCATTCCCACTGCAATAAAACTAGTAGTAAGTATTCATTTCTCTGACTCCACTTCCCAGTTTGTTACTACATTAGAGGTTTTTTATTTGTCTTACTTCCAGCACGAAACCTATCATTAATTGCCAGTACTTGTATGTCAGTAATACTCTGGGGGAAAATATTTATAAACTTAGTGGGCATATTTCGGGACATAAATGTTCCAATAGGAGGAAAGATAATGACTACTCTGATGCAATACATAAAGTGTATATTTATATATTATAGGCAGACTTTCATTGTGATCTGTGTTTTTGTTTCACTTGTCAGTTCTGAGAAACATTTTGTCTTGAGAGGCCAATTTTCATGTAGAGATGAAAAGAGATTTCTAGGTTGTGATATTGACTATCGGTGTACAGTAAATTACCAAACTTTTATAAATAGAAAAGCTTTTCAAAATGTACTATATTCACTCTATTTAATTAATGGCAGTTGCTATAGATAGGTTTTTTCCTATTTTTTTCTTTTCCATGAACAGCATTAGTTAAAAATAGGACACTTCAAATGCTTTAACTCTTGAGTCTTTTCTGAAAGTCCTATATTTTTATCTACTTTCCATCTTTTATTCTCAGCAACATGAGAGACAGAACAGCAAGATTTAGGCCTGAACACAATTTGAAAAAGAAGTACTCTAGATTTTTCAAAGGAGACTTTAGACTATAGGCACCCATATCTTATTCTCTTTTAATTGCAACCAGTTCTTTTAACATTTTAGCTTTAGGTGACAATCCTTTTAGTCAACATCAATTACTTAAGTCTTATCTTTGTTCTAATTTCAGTGAAATATTTCACATTTAATAGTTTTCTAGAAGGGGAGAAATTATTAATGAAAGATATACTTTTTTCTCTTATTCTACAGATGTACTGACAATGCTTACGTAGAATAAAACATCATTAAAGACACTGGTTGTTGTATTGGGTTTGTGTTGTGCGGTGCTGGTAATGGGGGGAGGAGCTACAGGGTTGGCTCCTGTGAGAAGCTGCCAGAAGCTTCCCTGACTCCAAGTCTGACCCGCCTCTGGCCAAGGCTGAGACCACCAGTGATGATGGGAGGGCCTTGGTGATAACATAGTTAAGAGGGGAAAAAAAAACCAACCTGCTGGGAGCCTGCCGTGGGATGTGAGAGAAACAGCTCTGCAGACACCCAGGCCAGTGCAGAAGGAGGGAGGAGGTGCTCCAGGTGCCGGAGCAGAGGTTCCCCTGCAGCCCGTGGTGCAGCCCACGGTGAGGCAGCTGTGCCCCTGCAGCCATGGAGGTAACGGGGAGCAGAGATACGCCTGCAGCCCAGGGAGGACCCCATGCCAGAGCAGCCTCTCAAAGGAGGCTGTGACCCTGTCAGAAGCCCGCGCTGGAGCAGTCTGTTCCTGAGGGACTGCAGCCTGCGGAAGGGACCTGTGCTGGAGCAGTTAGTGGAGAACTGCAGCCTGTGGGAAGGACTCATGCTGGAGACGTTCATCGAGGACTGTCTCTTGTGGGAGGGAGCCCATGCTGGAGCAGGGGAAGATTGTGAGGAGACTTCCCCCTGAGGAGGAAGGAGCGGCAGAGACAACATGTGATGACCACAACCCCCATTCTCCACCCCCCTGCTCTGCTGGGAGGAGGAGGTAGAGAAATCAGGAGTAAAGTTGAGCCCAGGAAGAAGGGAGTGGTGGGAGGAGTGTTTGGTTTTATTTTAAGATTTGGTTTTATTTCTCATTCTATTCTGATTTGATTAGTAACAAAATAAACTGATGTTTTTCACCCCAAGTCGAGTCTGTTTTGCCCATGACCACAACTGTTGAGTGATCCCTCCCTGTCTTTGTCTCAACCCATGAGTCTTTTGTTATATTTTCTCCTCCCTATGGCGCTGGGAGAGGAGCGAGCAAGCGGCCATGTGGTGCTTATTGCCGGTTGAGCCTAAACCAAGACAGTTACAGAAATTTTCTTAGCTGGAATACTTTAAGCTGCTCTAGCTCCTTACAGCTGGAGTTCTTGCATGACCCATGGTAGAGAGATTTGTGTGTGTGTGTGTAGATTCAGAAACAGCCTTGAGCAATGTTCTTTCCGAAAGTATGAGCAATGCTTATAAACATATTTTGCTCCTTTTTAGATAGGTTGTTACTTTGATTTTGTGCTTGTCTGAGAATTTGAAATTTAGTAGCTTAACTTTCAGGCAGCTTCCTTAGGTACCACCAGCAAACTTTTTTGAATGATACATGTCATTCAATAAGGAAGTAAACAGAATATTTTTATATTGACCTTGATTAATGAAAACTATAGACATTCCCAGAACTGGACTAGCACAACCACTACATATCAGATCCACTCTATCATGAGGTTGTCTCAAGATGCTTGTTTTACTTTCTTCAGCTTTTCAGATATTAAAGAATCAGGCTATTGGCATATGCACAGCAATATTGTAGCACAAATCAATTTCCCTTAGTAAATGTCTTATCTTGACATTAAGGTGGTATATTGTTATGTCACAAAAGTTTCAAAATATCCTAGCTAACCACAAAATTATTTTAAAATGTGTGTTTATAACTGATTACTGTGTTTTAAATCCAAAAAAGGGGAATGCAAATAACCATATAAGTGGTAAGCAGGGGGAAGCAAAAATTGATAAGATCTAAAAAGGAAGGGAAATGCAAATTTCTAGACAGTGAACAAACTACTGCTGCTGTATTTTCTTCTGAAGTAAAGAGAAAAGTTGAAATCTTATAAAAGATTTTATAAGGAAAGATAAGGATTGATTCTCATCTAGTACCTGACTTAAAGGTTTAAGGTAAGCACTTAAAGAGAATTTAACTGTGATCAGGTGAAATATTCCATTAATGTATTATTAAACAAGAAAAGACACGATTGGAATTAACACATACTTAAAAAATGTGTTGAATTAAGCTTTAACTCTTAAACAGACAGTAATTAAATTTAATAGTCACATTCAAAAGCAGAAAGCTTTGTTTGAAGACAGCCTGAAGGAAAACTGGAAGACACATTTCCTAATAGAAACCAGGCAAAATTATACACATTCTGGAAGCATAGTTCTACTTTCTAATTAAGGCCCCTAATTGCTCAAACTGTTCTGTAGTGTCATTTTCCTTTCCTTCCTATAGTGCTGGGAAGTCAAAGGGAATCTGCTTGCATCCATCAGCTTGCTGCATTTATATCTGAAATACAGCATGGCCTACAAAGAAAGACAACCCTTTCTGGTTTCTAATCACCATCACAATTAGACATATTAGATTTTTGCTCTTTTCTAACCCCACATCTGGCTTCAGACCACATTGCTAGAGTCAGCAATTGGTGCCAGAAAACAATGCCAGGAGATGTAAAAAAAAAAAAAAAAAGTATTCATCAGCTAGTTCAGGAACAGAATAGCTGCTTTTTCCAGGAAGATCAAGATTGTGGCCATGCTGCAACACTAAGTAGAAAAGGGCCCCTTTTGATAAAGGGGTTAACAGAAGTTAAAGAAGCTGCTGACTCATCAAGATGAAGAAGTAACAGAAAGGATGTGGAAGTGGTGAGCAGACCCAGCTAACTACAAGAGCTACAACAAGAGGCAAATCTTCAATCCTCTTCTATATGTGTTTTAGTCAGAGCTTGTAGGTAAGTACCTGGTTTTGGTTGTTCTTGAAAGTTATAATTTATAAACCTCTTTTGCAGGTGGCTACCTCCAGAACAGTGTCAGAAAATAATGCTTTTTCTTGTTTTGTGCCATTTGCATTTGAGCCTTCTCAGGAAGGAAGTTAGAGGTAGGTGTTGAACCTGTGTTTTTAGTTTCCCCTCTGTTTTTCTGTGGCTGTGGTTACATACCTTGTGGAATCTGTTCTTCTGTGTCTTTGATGCTAAGGTTTATTATTTTGAATCCCTTGAGGAATTAGGTAGTGAAGGGCCTTACTTTTTGGTTTTAAGTTAGGCTTAAATGAAAGCTAAGTGTTGAGCTCCTTAGCAGTAAGCATGTGGTACTCAGCCCTCGGTATGTTGAGGCATAACTGTAGGTAATGAGTGAAATGCAAAGCACTTGCTGTAAGTGCCTCCAGACCTAGTGAGTAGTCGTGTGAGGGCTTCTCAGTTTGCTTTGGACTTGATCTGTTAGCAGTAGTTGAAATCCCAGGTTAGGTACTGCTTGCTTTCTGTCATTTCTAGAATATTCTCATATTGACTTAGTAGGTGGGATGTGCCTGATGCTACTTGCTGCGCATGCTCAGCTAGCTGTGAGTCACCCCTGCAACCTCAGAATGAGTTTGGAGGTGGTATAGGTGCTTAGCTGCTGTTTTGAGTTTGTTGTGACTTTGTGAGCCCTGCGGGTCTCAGGGACACCTGCAGTTGTGCAACCTGAGTTAACTGACAACCCTTAGCAAGAGAGCATCTCCAGAGACTGATCAGAGGACAACCAGGGCTGCACTTGTGTGAGTACCTAGAGGGATTGTTGACAAGGCCACGTGATGGCAGGCTCCTGGCACTACGGAGTACCTATATTCTCCTGTGTGCTATGTTGACTGGCTTTTATGGTGTGGAGGTAGGGGTGGTGATGAGGGAGAAAGCAGTGGGAAGGGAGGTGCCACAGCAGAAATATAATGCTTTAAAGAAGAGATTCAAGATGTAGAAGAGGAACTTTTACTTATGTTGCTACTACATGTCCTGGGAAACTTTCAAAATAACAAATTATTCAAGACATGCTGTGGCCTTATTTTTTGTCTTTGCTCATCAACAAAGGATAAGTCCTTTAACAACAACCATCTGGAGTTTGTGGTATTGTGGTACTGAGCAGCAATACCTTTTCTTTATGTGCCCCAGTCAAGAGAACTATAACTGTAAATGTTTTGAAGTGGAAATAGAACTGATGTGTATATAGTATATAAATGCTGACTGCATGGAGTGACGGTTGCATACATGGACAGCATTGTGTCTCTGGAAAGCAGCTGGTCTGGTGAGTCCTGCTTACAGGAGCATCTGCAGGAGAGATCCTTAAT
>NW_010120572.1:19911-29154 GCF_000699245.1 Pterocles gutturalis
TGAGAGTGGTGCATACAGACCCACATGCCGGCAGTATCCAGAATGTTGCTTTTTTTTTTTTAGTGAAAATAATAATTAATTCAAGTCCTACTGTAACCTGATTCTTTTCTGGTTTAATACAATTACTGTGTGTCAGAAAAAGTGGGAGTGGATCATTTCCAACATATCCCTGACAGAAGGCTACTGTGTTATATTTCCACAGCTGGCAATTGTTACAGTAGAGTGAATATGAAAAGCTTGAGAAAACGCCTGCTTTACTTATGACTCTCAAATTTCTTCCTCCCTTAGAAATGGTGTATAACCTAGTTATGGCTTCTGTTTTGATGACTCCTGCCAAAGACAACCTTCTCTCTTAGGAAATTGTGAGGACAGGGGATTTTTTTGTTGCTATTTTTTTGTTTGTGGGTTGTTTTTTTTTTTTTTTCCCCTGAGATATAGTGAATGCTGATCAAAACTGATGGATAAAGTTACAGGATAGGGCAAAGCTCAAACTGCTAAATCATGTATAATAGTTTACATGTTTTTGTCTTACTGACTGCTATTGGTGTTTTTTAATTTATGTAATTGACTAGAAGTTTCTGTTTTATTGTTGTCTTTATTAATGACAATTTGTATATTAAAGTGAAGACCTTTTTGGGTACCACGTCAATTAAAGTGGAAATCTACAAAAAGATTCAACCTTAATTATTTTGTTTTAAATAGTTCTTCCATTGTGCACAACATCTCATTTACAATTAGTTAAAATAAAATGTAGTCTGTTTCCATCCTACCTATTGCCCTTGAAATGTCACCTCACAAGAATTACTACTGACACACTACAATAATAAATGCAACATATTTACTGGAGTAATGGCTTTTGGTGTTTTTTAAGTGACTAAACTGAACTATTCTCAGCTAGGTTTTGTCAGTGTTTCACTTTGGCAGGTCAGTAATGCAGCAGCAGGAGCAGCAGCATTGGCATGTCTAACTTTCATCAGGTGACTTAAACAGTGAGGTACATGGTTACTGCTTTGCTCCCAGGATGCCAGAAATGGCAATTCACATTTGAGTTGGAGAGACACGATGGGTGATCTGCTCTATACAGGCAACTCTTGTTTCCTGGGTCAGAAACAGAGACAACCTGGAAGCCTAGCTGATACGTTGGTGAGTTTTCAAAGAGTTTTCACCTAGGATTATGGTGTGGCAAGGGAGCATATGTTAGGGACTCCAAAAAGGAATGGCGAGAAGAATGAGGGAATAATTCATCTGAAGAGAGATGGTAGCTGAATATGCTAACTAACATTAAAAAAAAAATGGAGATCTGGTCAAATTATTTGTCAGTTTTTAACCCACCATTGTACACACTTTTGATTTCTTACTCTTAAAATACTTTTAATTGGTTTTATAAAAGCACTGGCATATTATCTTTCCACAGTGCTAGAAAAGCAATCCAAAGTTTCAGTAGCAGACCAGATGGGGAAATCAAGGAGGCAGACAGCTCGTATTAATGAGGACAAGGTTCATCCTGAGTGGGAAGATTATGAAAGGAGAAGTGCAAACTACAATATGTTATCATTATCAGGAAGTGTCTGGTAGTGAAAATTCAGGAGCAGGCTTTCTACAATGATACTTTACTGCTTTGGTAGCAGTCATTAGCTGTCAATAATGGGCAGCTCATTATAAGAAGATACGATGATGCGTATATAGATAACCAGAACCATATCTTATGAACGTGGCATGCAAACAGACCAAAAGATAGTGTTTCCTTTTCCAATGTTCTCTCCAGGTTGCATAACTGAACTGTCATTTTTCTGTCCAAGTCTATTTTTGACACTTAAATTAAGCTTTTAAAACTTTGTGCCCTTTAATTCCCAGTGCTTAATGCAGCAATGGGAGGAAAATTACTTACTAGATTTCACTGTTGAAGCACAACTAGAAGTGTTCCATTTTCAAGGCAGTTGTCTTTGAACTTTGGAAACTAATATTTAAGGAAACACAGAAGGTAAGTAGAAGTGCCCAAAGGTCCTTTTTGTTTTTTCAAGTAGCATTTCCATGTCCAGACTATCAAACTGTGTCTCCTGCTCCTTTCTAAAACAATGAAATACCAGTTTTATGTGCTAGCAATCTCTGAATTTGCATGGGATACACTCATTTGAAGGGGTAATGTTCAGCTGGCTAGTGAATAATTTTTCTTTTTTTTTTTTTTTTTTGAGTAAAAGACATTCTGCTGCCACAGTAAGTGATATAAGATGACATAAGTGTGTGTTAATACTGGCATTGTATCTTCAGCCACTCACTAGTGAATACTTTGTAGGTAAATGTAGTAACAATAATTAGGAATGCTTGAAATAATATCTACTTCAACTCAGTTTTGAAGCCCTAACTAACGGGACAAGTTCTTGGAGAATAAACCTGGAATCACTGTACCATCCTTTGTGAAGGCAGGATAGCATGTAAGCCTTGGTTTGAACTCTGTCTGGCGCAACAGAATCCCAGCTGGCCCCAGCTTGCTTGGAGGTGTCCCCTGCCTGTGTAGCCTGGAGTTAAGACAGAATCAAGAATCTGCTCCCTGGGAATATAATTGGACTGAAGTGCAGTTACATGCTGTGTGGATTAATCTTTCATGATGGTTGCTGAAGCGCAGGACGAAGTGCTTGCTTCATTGATTTGACACAGAACATACTATTCTCATCACTGTGTGACACGTTCTATAAAATAAAGGACGGATGGTTGGTCCTGGCAGGAGAGATGTTCACGAGGTGCCTTTCTTCCAGCCCCCACCTCATCCCTGCTTTTGAACTGATTCTTCTCAGTGGCAACTGCATCGCAGCAGCTCTTGCTAATGGAGGATTAAAGACTGAAGGCTCCCTTTCTGCTGTATAAGTGGGTCCTGTACTCTATATGTGCATAATCACTCTGTATGTGCAGAATGGCTTCTCAAGTTCAATTTGAATTTGGGAAACCATATTTTCCACTGCGCTCTGAATGTTATTTTTGTCAATTCTATTTCTTTAAATCTGCTGTTTCCCAGAAGTCCATTGCAACATTACAGAGACATTGCAACATGTCTCTGCAACATTACCCACTTCTTACCCTTGAGTCTTTACTAAAAAAAAGTAAAATAAAATGATTGAATACTTTTCTGTTGAAAGATGTTTAAAATGGGTTTTATAAGCATCATGTTGAGATTTCTTATTGTAGATGACTGATTTGAGATTTAATAATATTTCCAATGGCATAGCCAACGTGGAAGTAAAAAATGGCTTTGCGCATAAACCGAAAAGTTTTTTTCTTCAAAGTGCTAAGTGTCTCTGTAATTGTATCAAATTGAAATACTGCTGCAGCTACTGTAAGATTGTTTAATGAAGCACAACTGATTATGCTATAGTTTTCCTAATACTAACATTATTATTATTTAAATGCAAATACTTGGGTAACTTGTGGAGTATGTAGTAATGAAACTAATTTCTTTTATCTTCTGAGTGCTGTGTCTTTTAATTCAACATCAAGTATTAGACCATATTTTCAAACACCAGAGAGAAAAGTGCCTGCTTTAGAGTAATAGTTTATGGTCCCTTTCTGACTTTAAAATCTATTAACCAGCAGCTCCTGCATTCAAGCACAGAGGCTCAAAGAGAGGGGTTATTTTCAATAAACAGTCAGTACAGATCCCATCTAACAGATAATTTAATAACATTCTGACAGTTTTCATGCTAATTGCTTCTGCATCCTGCATCCACTTTTTCTATTTTCTTGCTTGTGTATGTGTGTCCTTTTGTCTAGACAGAGCTGTGTATCTGAATAATTCTCAAATGTGAGGTTGGTCTCTCATATTTCTTACTTTCTTACCTATCAGCTATACTCCCACCTGCATGTGTAAGGGAAGAGAGGTTTCAACAGTGCTTGTTTGTCAGTATTTGAGAACCTAGGACATGATAGAAACCTAGCCATCTACACAACTAAATGTGTAAAAACTCCCGCCTTAATACAGAGACCAGAGAAATGTGTCCATTCTGAGCAGTTTTCACATAGTGGCTGAAAGACTCGGATAATCAGTAAATGCCATGCGTGCTTTAGTGTCAAACAGGCAGGTAGATGGCTGGCTCCCAGAGCAGAGCTATGAAACCTGTGTGAGGCCACTGGGGGAGGTGGTGCTGGTGGGGAAGAGTTCAGTGCTTTGGAGCAGATGGATGACTTGGATGCTGACAATGAGTCACAGTCCATGCGTGGCTGTAAAGTACCTAGAACAAACCACCGGGGAAATAGTCAGGGTTTAATGCAACCTCTCAAAATGGAGCAGTGACTGAAATCAAATGAGATCTGATTTTTGTGAGAACTTTTTCAATTAACAATGCTTGAAGGTTTTGTTTTTTTTTTAATTAGACTTTTTATTTTTCCTGTTCTTGGGTGGGAAAGAAGGAAAATAAATAACTGTTGTAATATAAATATTTGCTTTTCTTCCTACTCACTGCTGTGCCTCTCTTCTTGCACTTCTACCTTTGCATTCCAGAAATCTCATCAAAAGGATGACAACAAATTTTACTGCTGAACTGTTGGACTGTAGCACTGAAATAGTCTATTTTGCCCATCTCTTCCTTGCTGATGGGAAGAAGGGCTTGGGCACTGTGGGAAAAACTTAAAGGGAGAATCAGTTATGGACAGAGGCTTCCTAATAAAAAAGGAAGAACCTTCATAGAAGAATGCACAAGGTAAATTTTTCCCTCTAATCAGTTTTGTAATTCTCTTAAAAGCATTTCGCAAACAATATTGAGGACCATGTGTCAGGTCTCTGGATTTGCAGCTAAGAGTGTAATAATGGCCATGAGCAAATGCAGAACAAGAGGGTTATGGACCAGAATAGCTCAATACGGGTACTAGAATGAAACTGGACTGTGTGTTGCTCTCTGGTACTATTTGGTATTGCAACAATATGAGAAATGAGGAAATATGCAGGTAATACCAACAGCAGAAAGACAGTCAAAATTTCTGGAGTATCTAGTCTTATTCACCATAAAATATTCCTGTAAAGACAGAAGTCCTACCAAGACAAATGAGGAAATAAGGAATAAAATCAATTCGGGGTTGAGGGGGAAGGGGATGGGAGAAAAAGAGAGAATATTATACTTTGGTATTTGTTTGCTTCTCACTATCCTTTGCAGTTCTCAAGAAATAATGTTGAAACTATTAGGGAAGGTGTCCAAAGTATTTACTAAATGTAACAGTATATAGAAATAAAAATACTTGGTACAAGAACAAAATATAGATTATAAATTGGCAATGTGAAGTCAGTATTAATGTAGAGTTGCGAGTTGAAGACTTGTCAAGATAATAGAAAATAAATTATATAATAAGAACAGATAGGAAGGATCACTTACCAATGGGGAAAGTTTGAGGAACAGCCAAACAACAACTAATCTCTACTGAGGTTGAAAGCAAGTACTGGAGGTATTTGGGGGCATAGATCCCCAAATGTATATTGAATTTCAATAACTTAATTACCAACATTTAATATCATCTATAGTAGTCATTTGGGAATTGGTGGCTATAAAAAGAAAAGGGCATTTGAGAGAATTTCTGAGACGAATTAATAGCAATTAGATTGATTAATACAATGATTAATAAAAAAAAGAGCTTGATGTGTAAGCTAAAAGAAAATTGGTAAACTGTATCAAAAACTACAGCAAGTGGTAAGCATGTATTTCTGCTGTGTAGGCTTTAAAAGATTAAAGATGACAGGCCAAGTGGGAAATCTTTGCCTTTGTTATGATGTCTCTAAAGTAGCTAGAAATGTAAAAGGGTAAATGTAGTCATTAGCTGTAAATATGTTATCAAGAAACTTTATATTTTATGAGTTTTTTGAGGATGCATTGTAAGTTATGTAATACATGACTGCTATATCATAGATGTGATGAAAAAAAGTTCTTACTGACAGTTTTCACATCCAACGAGTTTGATTTATGAAGCATAAGCATATGAAATGTCTGCAGTAGTACAGTACAGCTTGTTAGAGAAAAGAAATACTCTGAGTGATGGCTGGTTGGTTTCATTCTTGAAATGGCATAACACTATTCTTGTTCTGCTATCAGTGGAAGGAGAGAGTAAAAATCAATTTGTGTTGGGCAAAAGAGAGGAGTGAAGGGGTGAGAAGCAGTTCCTTGATGCAGTGACCACTAAAAGCTGTCCCCCTCCATCTTCCTTTCCTTCTGAGCCGTTGAACTGCATTTATCCTCAGCCATCAAACAGAAGATTTCCTTAAAAGCTAAGGCACAATGAAAGAAAAATGCACAATGTCTTTAAATATGTTTACAGTCCCAGAAGGTACAAGGGTACTTGGGCTTTGCTTTTATCATGGCTGATCTTAAGGATTCCACAGAGGTAAACTTTAACATAAAATTGAGGCACTCAATTGGTAACTCACCCAGCTGACAAATATCTGCCTTGAACTACTTCTATCTGGGTTTACATCTTTCTGATGACTAGAAGCCTGTTTCAGTAGGTTGGAAGCACGGTGCAGTCCTCTTGGTGTTGTGGGGGGTTTTTTTAACCTTTAATGAAGGCTGTGTCTACGGGCATATACATAAAATGAACAGACACATGAATGAAGGATACATTTCTTCTCTAGAATAAAATGCAGAAATTGGAACATTGTCTTTCAGTGAAAGAAAATGTGTAAGTAAGCTGCACTCACATCTTGCTTCCACCAGAGCCACACAATTACTGGGAGAGGGGAGGCAGAAAATCCATAAAAGATAGATTTTATTTTTTTTTTAAGAAGAGTTTATAGGGGACCCTCTCACAGCTTTTTGGAGAATTTGCTCTAAAGGTTTACAGCATAGGACAAGTAGTTAAAATTGGTCATTTCATCCTTTTTCAGCTTAAATGGAAGGCAAATATAGGTGTATTAAGGAAGATCTATGACTATTATGGTGGTGAGTGGATGAACAGAAGTAATATAGGAAAAGCAGAATCTTTTGTAGGTTTGTAGACTGTGATAGCTCCACTAATGTGGGTACACCTTCTGGGCCTCTGACTCCAAAGAAGCAGGTGCAGGAGAAGTTGACTTAGTGAACAAAGCAAAAAAGGTGTTGATAGTTGAACAGAAGATGTCATAATCTCTTAGAATAGGTGCAGAAGAGTACCGAACTTGGGGTTTTGGGTGCTAAAAACCTAAAAATAACAAAGATATTTTTTACTGAGAGTTTGTGTCAGTGTACAATAGATCATACAACTTCTTTGTATTTGTCAATAAGAAGTCAAGTATAACTATAATCTCTTTAATTGTAAGCAGTAAGTGATAGTATAAACCAATTTATTAGTGAATCTTCATCTGATTAACTTGTATCACACTTGCCCAATATATTATGCTATATATAGATTCTTTATTCTAAGATCATCAGCAGCAACTGAGTCTTCACTATTAATAGCAGTAAGTGGCAAAGAGACAGTATGTGCTAAAATGAGGCACCATGCTTCTGTCTTTTTCTTGACTGTGCATACTTTGACACTCCTTTGAATTTGTGTAGTGCACCTACTGAAAATAAGATAGAACATAATGCATCCTCTTTTGCAAGTTATGAGTTATGTGTACACAGTTCTACAATTATATTATCTTGGCTTATGCAATGGCAAAGATATTAGATGTAAATGTGTTGAGTTGTTAGAAATGTAGCTTGTCTTCTAGAAATGTCTTCATTTTATTTCCTTGTTCATTTTCATTTCTACCTGTGTGATCTTTTGGTATGCATAAACTTATCTTAAATACATTTAAAAATTAGTTCAATTTACAACATTCAGAAAACTGTTTGTTTGATCATGCTAATTCAAATTATACAGAACACCCCTAGATTCTCCTATATCAGACTCTACATCACCTGACTTTTAAAAAATGTCTTTGCCTTCCTTTTGTCATTAGTAACGATATTGCCCTATCTCATCTCAGAGTATTTGCATCATGGATATTCAGATTTATCTTTGTCCCCATGTCCTGCATTACACATTAAATTATTATTAGGAACTCATACACTGCAGAACTGGATTAAGCTTCTCTTCTATGAAATGTGCAGAGTATATAAACATTAACATTGTGGTTAGGAGAAGAAGTTTGGATTTTTTGGAAGAAAGTTTCCCTGTTGTCCCCACTAAACTGCATTTTTGTTTTGCTCCCTGACATAATTCTGGGCTGAATGTGTCGCATTACCTTTGAATTAAGCTAAATCAGAAGATGTCCTTCAGATACTAAACGGGATTCAGTCCACAGGGCTAGGCTCGGCAGTGAAAAACTAAATCCTCAAAATACCTGTCATGTGGATCATAGGTCTCCAGCTAAAACAATTTCATTTTTCTCTGGACTCCCACTGCACCATGCTAATGTAGACTTATTTTGCACTCTTCTCCTTGTTTCTGCTTCATACCCCATACATTCAGTATTGAAAATTCGGACTTCAGTTACCTGGAAGCACTTGAGCAGGGCTTTTGAATATTGTAAATTTGTATGTAAAACTTAAATGCTAATGAATATCTTTGACATTGTATGAAAAGTCTGCCAGAGAAGAAAAGTCAGTGCTGTTCTTTTGCTTCCTACCTTAATGTTTACCAAAACTGGTGAACAATCCTGGTTTGTAACAGACACTTATAATATAGTCTATTTAAAACTACAAAAGCAAGAACAGAAAGAGGAAGTGCATGAAATGATAAAGCAAGAAAAATAGGTTCCTTGTTATCCTCCTGAAGTTTACATCCTCGCTTGTACTTGTGTTAATGATTGTATTATATTTTCCTAAAAAATTATGCTGTCGTTAATTTTGTGACTATGTAAAATCCAAAGGAAAAGTTGTAGAAGGAAGAATAAACTTGTGAAAAATTGTTACATTTTTTTTATCACTTTATATCTGGCAGAAGAAAAACATCTGAAAGATGAGTGCATTTTTTCTGGTACGTTGCAGAAAATTATCTACAAATGTTAGTCTAATATCAGATAGAGTACGGTGATGTAGAAAACTACATTGGAAGTAGCTGAAGTGTTTTTTTTCTTATGCATTCCCCTCAGTTTCTCTGAACAAAATGTTTCCCTGTAACTTATTTCACAACAGTTTTCAGTCCAGAAAGCTCTTCGCTTTCTAGATAGGAGGCCTGATTTTACTCTTAGACACGTTCTAAGAGCCTTTTTTACTTAAATAAATGTTCTGCATATGTCTGGAAACAGGTGTTAATCCTTACAATTTTAAAAATAATTATATTGTTGTGGTGGGTTAGCCCTTGGCTCGG
>NW_010120573.1:0-1019 GCF_000699245.1 Pterocles gutturalis
TTCACACGGGTCCCTGGTGAAGCCGTGACCCACTGTCTGGCCACGTGTATCACACAACAGGCTGGCTTCTCTCTCCAGGCAGCCCTGATAAAAGGCTCTCATCACTCCAGTGCAAGGGGTTCCCGGCCTCCACCTGGTCACAACACAGGGCCCGGTCGCCCCCCTTCACTAGCATGGGTTGGGTGGCCATGGGACAGGAAGGGATGTCTGGCTGTCTTTGTGGAAACCAGCAGCAGAAGGGTTCCTCTGGGCCTTTGCAGAGCCCCTGGAGGAGACTTAGAGGACTGTGGGTCATCTTACATAACATAAGATGTGTATATTCTCTTATTAATGCAACCCGGTCATGTAAACACTTGATAGCTAGTAAAAGCACTTAAGTCCATTGAGCATACACAATAAAATAACCACAAGCAAACTTTTGTTAACCTCCAACAATGCCATCGGTGCCACACAAGGTATCAAAGGTCGGAAGACCAGAGAAAACAGACCTTCCAAAGACTGGAGGACTAAGCTGGAATTATGTTTTCCATGTTTCTCTTTTATGTGACCTTTACGTCCAAAAGCAATAAATTATATAGCAAGTTTGGAGAGATTCTGAAAGTTGGGAAAGTTATGAAAATAGAGACATTTGGAAAGAGACGACAATGAGTCAGTAAGAAAGAATTGCGAAGAGGTTTTACAGAACATAAAAGGTGCTTATCTAGTACACAGGATGGATGAGAGAAGCGGGGAGGAAGGGCTTATACAAAAGAAAGATTGCATTTAAAAGTAAAACCAAGCAAATGATAAGTGATTCAAACAATAAGGAGAATTCACAGAGTATCACAGAATCAAATTTAGCCAAATGGAACCACCTATAATATCCACAGTCCTGCCACTTCTTCTGGTTTAATCACAAGTCTCAAAAGACTTCTATTTTTCTTAAAGCCCTGGCTCCTAGAATGAGGTCACTTTGTGAGACTAGTTTTCATGACTGAGAAGAAATGCTAATGAACAAGACACAGCTTGTGTCCAGGTTC
>NW_010120573.1:1050-5637 GCF_000699245.1 Pterocles gutturalis
GAAAATCCTTCTAGTAGATTTCTGTTCTTTGTGCAGTTTTGTTCAAAGCTAGCACTGATGGGCTAGATCCTTGCAAAGTAATTATAAAGTAAATGATCAATTAATGCATATATTAATAATAAGTCATAATTAATGTGCAGACACTTGGGACTATTCTATAAATCATAAGTACACCTTGCAATCTACTTTATAGTGCACTTTTACAATTAGGAAATTGTATAAAAGAGGAAAAAATTGAAGATTCATACAAGCCAAATCCATATTCAAAATCAAAGGATATATGAACTTAATTTTAAAACAAATACAGAATAACTGAGACTGATGCTATGTATGTTTATAGTATGTATGTGGTCTCTAGAGTACCTTAGAATGCTATTAATGTGGCAAGGTCAAGCACACCAAAGTTAGGAAATGCCAGGATTAAGCGCAGCCTACATTAATTAGTTTTCTGCCATTTTGCAGATCCATTGTGATATAATCTTTAAGCAGATGATCATAGGTTATCATAGTCTAGCCACATGTCCATCATAGACATGGAGTCCTAGATGCTCAGCCTTCCCAGTCCCGGGGTCTTGTGCCTTTTACTCCAGGATCAGAAGGGGACTGCATTCTAATTGCTGAAGAAAAACACGCTGTTCATTTTTTCATGTTTGACTGATTCTGCTTATCACCTCCGACTGGGACTCCCCTCATTTTTCCCAGTAGCAGCAGTTTATCCCGCTCTCATTTTTCTTGCATTCCTATTTTCACTCCTGAACCCCAGTCTTCGTCTTTGCACCCAGGTCTCCATGTTGTCCGAGCCACAGGCTCCTCTGAGAAGCAGTATCTGCTTTGCACACAATTCCAACCCTTTGCCCAACCATTTCCAGTTTTCCGCACCTGACTCTTCTTCCAGCCTATCAAACCCCTTCCTGATCTCAGCGGCACCCAGTGTCAGCCTGCCTCCCTCCAGCTACAGTGGGCCAACCCCCAGCCAGTAAAGGCTGAGACCAGGTTCCCACCTTCATTCCCTGCCATCCCTTTCATTATTGCATTGGGATATTCCAGGAAGCAAATGGATCTGTAGAGTAAGATCAGCTGCTTGTTAACTTTAGGAGAGAAAGACTTACAGTAAACATGTTACAACGATTATATGGTGATGGACTAGAGAAGCCTGCTTTGGTCATGGAACATCTCTTAGAAAGGAAGGCTGAGGAATTCTGGAACCAACAAAGGATTATGACATTAGACCTTACAAAGAGGAATATTAGTCAGAATTACACCCTATTTATTGGAAGAACCTGGAGGATCTCAGGAAGTACGTTGCTGCATGGCTATGCTATGCTGCAAGGAGCTTTTTTCATATATATACCCTGTGGCTACCTGGCTGCTGTTCAGAACTCAAAGCCAAGGAGTCTGATGAAAGGGTGCTTCCCTTGGTGTCCAGCATTGCCTTACACAAGCTGCTGCACACCGCAATGACTTCTAACTAACTTTTGCAAATACTGTTCTCCCTTTACACTCCAGCTCCTTGTCTTCTGTGTTTTCTTCACAGGATCCTAGTTTCAGTTTACTTGTATAGAAACTTTTTCTCCTTCCTTGTTACCCCCGTGTTCAATCCTGCCTAGCAAACTGGTTCATATTCCTGCTCTTCTTGTGCAACCAGCTCCAGGCACCCTTTCCGATTCCCAGCCAGTTTTAGTCTCCTCACTCAGTCCTTACCTCACCAGAATTCTTGATTCTATTGACTCCTTTCCATTCCTCTCATTTTGCTTTCCCCCCTCACTTTCTGCATTTTCATCAGACATTCTGTAATTTTCAAGGGAAAAAAAAAAAGCCACAAAAGTAGGGGGAAGTAGTTCCTCTGCCTGGGACCAGCCATTACAAGCTTAGTCAAATTTCACCTATGTAGCTCCAGGCCAAACAGAGTGTGTTTAATTAAAGCCTGTGTTAACACCTATAAGTTCTGTGAGGGAATGGAGTTATGCTCCCTGGAAGAAACAACTTTGGAGAATTTACAAGTTCAGCTGAAAGAGCTCTTTGTGGAGTATGTGCTGACTGCCTGCATATATGCATATTGCACAAAAGCCACTCCTTGACAGCAAAGTTGAAATTCCTGTTCCCAGGCTGTGGATCTCTGGAATTTCAGTGAAAGTGCAGAAAGGACCCGGTAAACTGCTTGTTTTTTTCAGTCCCATTCTTGAAAATGGCTAACCCAGTATGTCTACAACTCAGTTTGAGTCAGATACCTAGAATGGAAGATTTCATCTGGAACTAAAAAAGCTGTTAAAACAAAAGCAATGGGGAAGTGCTGGGCAACTTTAGTAATAAGAGGGGCCAGGTGACAAGGAGAAAGATGTGGTCCAAGCAGCAGCACCTGCTTCTGTTAGTTTCTGTGTCCTTGCTTAGGATCTCATCAAACCCCAGATGTGAAAATGGAAACATTACAGAGCAGGCATTCATAGGGGATTTCTTTTCTGTGTGTGAGTGAAAATTTCAAAAGAAATCCATTTTCTAAAATATTTCGCAAACATCTGGGATCCTTCTTTTTCAGATTTATGAGTTCTTATACGAACACATTTTCTTCTCACAAAATTTGATTTGCTTGGTTGTCCAGAGACTCAGCTGCAGGATCCTTAATTGCTAATGGCTCAAGTCTCTGTGTAGCAGAGGATCTCCTGGCATCTTGCAAACATGAATCTCTGTCTGGTTGTACCCTTATGACCATGGATGCATGGCTCAAAAATGTTTAAGTCAATTAGGTCTTAAAAATATAACAGCCTGGTTGTTTTTTTTTAACCCGTTGGTCATCTTAGATATGGTTTAGATATTAATGATTTGGACAGCTTAGAAGCTTTCATGTCTTTCATCCTATGACCAATAACCCTAGGTCCTCCAGAGAAGCTAATGGATTTTTATTATTGCCAGGGAAATAATAATGACAGATTTATTTCCTTCATATTGCCACCTAAACACCTTTGATCTCGGGCTTTTCAGGTGGACCTCTAGAAAATATTTGCACTTGTGTTTCCCTTCAAATCTTACTATGTCACTCACAGCTGCATTCTGGGACTCAATTAAATTTAATTTTAAAGTCTGATTTCAGGCCATCACAGACTATCTCTGCAATCTGGTATCTTTCTCTGCATCATTACCCAATATGTTGTGAGGACAGAAAAAAATAGGCCCCCCTTTCTGACTTTTTCTCATTAGAAAGAAAGGATGAGTGGCAGACAAAATGACATTCCTGAAATCTGTCTGTGATCTGAACTCAGGACTCCATTTCTATGGCTTCGTTTTTTTTCTTCTGCAAGTTCTGAGCAATTTCATATGCAAAATATTATGCATCTGTCTATGATTGAATAAAAAGAGAGGCAGAATTTGGCAACTTCACAAAGTGCTATTATGAGTTTCAGTCAGGAGCAAAAAAACACCCAAAATGATTGATTAGTGAAGAAAGCCTGAAAACTGTGAAGATTTTTATTATCAGTAAGCTTATTTCATGACTCTATGTTCCTGTAAAAACTTACAATTTACATTAAATAATACAGTATTTATTTGGGGGAGATGTTAACGAGTTTAAAATGCTTGGTAAGTGAGAAATGATTGAACAAAAATAATAAAACGGAGACACAAAACATCCCTCTGATAGCTTTAATAAAATGGAGAAGTGTTTTCTAAAAATCTACATGTGCGTGCTTAATATATGTTGCCCATTTTCCCACAAAATAAAACAGTACTGATCACATGAATGCAAATAAGCACAAGTGTAAAAATTTATAGAATAGGGCCTCTGTTTCTTGTAGACCTACAATGATTCCTTGTAGAATTCAGAGTACAAAAACCAATTTTGATTGTAGTCCTTAATCTTCCTACCTTTTAATAAAATCCAGCCTGTTTATTAATTTGTATTCTAAAAAGATCTTATATTTCTATTGCAGCCATGATTTTTGTAGAGTCACCAGGAAATAAATTGCTCATAAATCTATCAATATATTTTAAAAAATAGCAGTTGATTTTTATCAGAAATAGGAAGACTTGACAATTTCTAGCAGGGCTGAAACCACCCCAACAATTTCATGAAACTCTTAGACAGCTAGCAGGATGCATTTCTCTGGAGATCCTGACAACTTGGGTCTCAAAATTTTTTATGCTATTAAAATGAATTAAATATTGGACCAGGCTTTAATCAACTGCCTCACTAGCTCCCATTTTAATTTACTCTCAATATTTGTTACAAACAGTAGTTTAAGTGCTCCCTCTTAAAATATCTGCATAGAAACTAATCTGTTTTTCTTTTAACTTATTAGGTTTTGCCATTAGGAGCAAGCTTTCACTTGGAACAATTTGATTAAGTACTTTGCATTTTTATGTTGGCGGTGTTCATATGAGTGCGGCCATTTACACAAGTTTCAGAACATGGCAACCTGGAGCCACAGGGAGTATAAACTGCAGTTCAGCCTGCAAATAATTTTTTTGTTTCAGGACCCTAATTAAACGTGGTCATAAGCCCATGCTTGACTTTGAGCATTTGACTAATCCAACCAACTTTATTAAGACAGTGTACTCTGAAAATTTCATTTTTATTAAAAATTCATATTGAAGAGC
>NW_010120573.1:5654-14739 GCF_000699245.1 Pterocles gutturalis
TGCATTTGCTGTTTTCCCTGCTCACTAGAACTGTGATCTTAATGGGACTGTTCATCTTCTGAAAGAGGAGCAGTAAGTACTTAGTTGAGATAAAAATCTTGACAGCTTTCCAACATAGTATTTGTATGCTAATGGAGAGTAACATGAAAGAATTTTACTTAAAGTGTTTATGAATAATTGTTTAGTCTCTGTATTATTAATATAATCCAGATACATATGTATTAATATGTTTTAAAAGTTATGAATACCGCTCAATCAGAGATCCTGGTTAAAAAAAAGGAAAACAAAAAAATCCCTAGTGTTTCTGCAGCATTTTGAACATGCAGAAATGTAGTTACAAAAAAGCAATGAGTAATGCTGTCAGAAGCAAACCACTGTTATACCTCCTAGAGCCAATAGAATATGAGGAATATTTTCTGGTAAGAAATACCAGAACCAGCTCTGAAGCTTGCCAGAATATAGGAGAACAGTTTGAATTTTCCTGTTTCTCAACCAACTGTACGGTAGCACAACTGCAGACAAAACCCTGTGAAGTAATCAGAGCCTTCAGCCTCCAGTCAAGTCAATAGCAGCAGAGTGTTTTCAGATCCTCAGAAAAGCAGACCAGGATTATACTCCTGTACCACTACCACTGCTGATAAGAAAACAAAGAGCCAGGGGTGAGTCTGGGAGAAAGACAGAGATTTAGTGACCATCCTACAGCTTGGAAGGAAACCTATAAAAAACCAAACAAAACACAACCTTGAAATTTTCTCTTACACTAAGGCTGAAAGGCAGCATGAACAGATGTGATTATCTTCATGTTTCAGTGATAAATAAATATGCATTCATTTCACAGACTAAAATGACCTAGACTGACTCAAGAGTCAACAGCATGATACACAGGACTGTTAATACAAATTGAAAAAAAAGAACTTCCCTTTTGAATGCTGCCCTAGGTTATGGCCACATTGGCCTTGCCGCTAGCACGTCAACAAGAGCACAAAATCCTGGGCCACGTTGGATGCCTGAGTTGTGGCACTCTACTCCAACATGTGGCCACACTTCCCAGGCCTCAGAGTCCTTTGGAAGCGCTTGAATTATTCAGTGTTACATGTAGGGGTGTGAGCTGATAAGCACTACCCTGTTCTGCACGTTGAGTTTCCTTCCCAAGACAGGCAGTTGCACGCACCGGGGCAGAGGCTGGGTGCCCCCCAGCACAGGCTGTGTGACTGGTGAGTGGATCAGATCCCATGTGCAGAACCAGGGGCCAGTTCAGCTTAACACCTTTAAGTCCCCCGGAGTAGGTAGGACTCCTGCTAGCCCTTGACCAAGCAGACAACTCCGGAGCTAAGTGTCTCCACTCCCAGAAATGCTGAGCCACCTATAGCTCCCTCTGGTGTCCGTGGTAACCAGAAATGCTCAGCCACTCTGAAAATAAAACCAAAACCCCCATGGTCTGTAAATATTTGTTCACACGTTTAAGTGCATAAGTAATCCTTCAAGACAGCATCCAGCCTTCATCGAAACCATTGGAAATACTGCCATGTGCTTCTCGGAGGTCAGTATTTTGTCCCTCACTCCCAAGTGTGTTCAGAGCAGGCCTAAATTTGACTTACGTGCTGTCACAAAAAAAAAAAAAAAAAACCAAAAAAACCCAAAAAAACCCCACAAAACAAAACCCAAACCAATTAATATTTGGATATATTTTATGAGAGAGATTTTAAATTAAAAACCTCCACATTCCCCCTTACTTTGCCATAATGCCTACCCTCGGTGCTGTTATTAGTTTCATGCTCACAAAGGTTTACTAGATTCAGCTTTGCACTTCAGTTTGTTCCTGTCAAAAGTTTCTTTTGCTGTGTAGTTCAAGTATATTATACCATTACAGACAGGTCCCTAAAACAGTGGCTGACTGCAGTTAGGTGGATATTTCTGCTCTCTGCAGAGAAACGGAATAGAGAAAAATACAGTAAAAATTCAGAGGATCTTAAAAATCCATTAGAAACCACATTACTTACCTTGATTTTATAAAGAAGGTGCTCAGATATGATGGCCATATGAAATGCCAATATAATTTACAACTTATTCTTTTTATTTATTTGTCTTACTTCAGTGGCTCACAGGCTGAGTCTCAGTCTCTCTTACTTAATAGCTATAAGGTTTTTTCTCAAATGACACAGGGGATCCACAGACCTGGCACGTCCCCAAGTATAACAGGGCTCCATGCAGGGCAAAACAGCACTGCTCAGCTCCTCTTCTGCTCGTTCCTTTACACAGTGGAACAGAGCAGAGAAAACCCAACACGCCAAGCCCCGACAATTAGGAATGACTCCCAGGGTGGAACCTAAATTAGTTGCCTAAATTTCCAATGCAACTTCAATAAAATGTTTTTATGAAACTTTGCTCCCACCCCAGCCTCACAGCAAGTGACCTCTCTCACAGCTAATCGAGATATGATTATTTCTTCTGAAATTCTATATACAGACTTAATCTTCAAGTAGAAAAATTATAGCAGTTTAATGGGCTACAAAACATTTCTGAGCTCTTTTTTTCATGTTCAGCTGATGTTACTGTTGCAATTAGGAACACCATTCAAGCCTGCAGGTGCAGTTGAACAGAACTTCACATGGGAACTTCCCTTCAAAATCAGCATCAAGGATAAAAAATTATGTAAAGTAGCAGACTGAATTTTAGCAAATTGACCAGATGCCTTCTCAGCCTTCCAAACAGCCTGCCCCTCTGAATACACAGAGGAAGAAGTTGCTGTTCTTTTACATTGTGGTCATCAGAAGAGGACCATGTGCTTCACTGTGTGTGTGGGGAGGGGGGTTATTCATATTTCACAGAATCACAGAATCACAGAATGTTAGAGATTGGAAGGGACCTCGGAAGATCATCTAGTCCAATCCCCCTGCCGGAGCAGGACACCTAGATCAGATCACACAGGAACGCATCCAGGCGGGCTTTGAATGTCTCCAGAGAAGGAGACTCCACAACCTCTCTGGGCAGCCTGTTCCAGTGCTCTGTCACCCTCACTGTAAAGAAGTTTTTCCTCATACTCAAGCGGAACCTCCTATGTTCCAGCTTGAACCCATTGCCCCTTGTCCTATCACTAGATGTCACAGAGAAGAGCCTGGCTCCATCCTCCTGACACTCACCCTATTTGTTAGGTTGAGAGGTAGCGGGGGTGTTTCGGAGTAGTTGGGTTGTATGTGATTACTATGTTGCCGGTCCAGCAAAGCACAGACATAATTGTACAAGAAATTCAGTTGACTCCGATTTAGTTTTAAATGCTTTTTACATGAGTTTTTAGTTTCTTTAGACTTTTTTAAAGTGTACTTGTTGGTTAGCTAATAAGTAGTTTGTTAGGCTCACGTTAATCATTGTTCCTGCAAATCTTGTAAGTGCAGCATTCAGAGCTCAGTTAATTTTATCCAGCACCTTTCATGGGAACCTCATGGTTGTCCAGAGGTTTCCTGCCCTGGGAGAGAACGCTTGTGGTGACAGGTAGCATCCCGATAAGGGAGTGAGGTTAAACTGATTTTTTTAATAATCTGTTGATTAGTTTCAACATGTTTCCTTTTCTATTCATCCTTCAAATATTCCATTGTCCTTAGGGGGTAACGCCTGTGTCCAACATTTTTTCATTGACGCTGCTTCTTTTTAACAGCCTCAGGCTACCTGCTTCCCTTCTTCGTCAGACAATTACACAATATGAAGTGTGTAGCATGCAGCTGAAGTGTTGTGAAGGAAAGGATGTCTTGAACTCATTATTTGGAGAGATATGTAACAATGAGCTATTTGTGATGCTGTTGGAATAACATATGAAGTAAATTAAGTGGAACTGACTTGGCCATTTTGCATATGATAATGGGGAGTTTAAAAGCAATGTCTTAAAAAATTATGAAGTTGATTGAAATTATTATACATTTATTTTCTACCTCATACATTAATAAGAGAGTTGTGACAGTGATTGCTAAATAGATGATAGAGAACAGTGAACTAACACACATGCTTTAAAACTGTGATTTGAAAATTTCCCACTTTGTTGCATAGTCATGAGGCCTGTTACTTGCACACTTAATATCCTTTGAATACTTTTAGCCCAGTGAATTATTATAATTATTAAATGAAGGTACTGAAGACTGAATCATTTTTAATTTTTATTGCTATCTAGATACTAAGGCAGGTAGAAGTGATGATGAATGTCTGTGGTTTTTTAAAGCCAAATGTTTTATTTACTCTGTTGGGCATAGGTTTTCAACTAATTTGAAAATTTAAATGAATTTACAGCTTACAACAGATGACAGAAATACAGTCCTAAAACCAGAAATCTCATTTTCCCTTCTGCTGGGTTGCTCACAACCACCGATGTATTTAAAAGGGCTATGGCTGAAAGTATGCAGTAGTGGTCAGCTAATACCCACAAGTAATTTGTGTGTTTGTTTTGTTAGGCTTTTTTTTTTTTTAATTTAAAAAATCCCAAGCTTTTAGAAAACCTGAAATAAAAAACAAATGTTGAAATTAGGTAGAAGTTCCAAGGGTTCCAGAGGATCTCAAGTACTGGATAATCCTTTACTATTTAATCTCACAGAACTACCAATAGCCCTTACTGACAAGCCATTTTACTTATGTTGATTTTAATATATTTCCATAAATATTTTGAAGCTCTGTGCTAGAGAGCTCTAATTATGCAGATATTTAGAACTGGGTGTCTGGCCTGATCCATCCCCCAAGTGGTTACACATGGAGGCTATGATGTGCTTTCAGATTCCAGTCCTAAATTTGGTAGCTTTAAAGTTACTTGTTGCAAAAAGCAAAACATTGGAAAAGATGGAGTAGAAATGACAGTACAACACTTGCCAGCCCCACCGCAGGTTCCCTCTGTGGGTAGGGAGTTATTGTTGCACTTCTCCCCTTCCGGGAAAGCACAGAGACCTTTGTGCTTCCCCACCACGCATGGATAGTGGAAGGGTTAAAAACTATCGGGGATCAGGGCACTTTACAGATACCAAGGTGGTTGTTGCGTCTTGTGAAATGGGATTTGTCTGAAGTGGGGGGGTAGGCAAACAGATTCCATCCAGTTAAGAGAAGGGAGCCTGGGAAGGAACGAGGAGGTGGACACATTCCCAGTGGCAGCACTGGATTGCTCAACAGCCCCGAACAAAAATCACCTTCTCAGGCTGTGCCTTGGTTTACCTGTCTGAGGAAGGCAGATAACAAGGCTCACTTTCACCGCAAAGGGCTTTGAAATCGCTAGTGTGAAAACCCTGTGAAGCAGTTGGGGACTATACTAATGAGAGAGACCTCAGGATAGCCCTCTGCTCTTACCTTTGCTTGTGGCCAAGATTAGCAAAGTGCTATGGTGGCACTAGGGGCTGACAGCTCTGCAAAAGTCTTTCTGCATCTCCAGAGAGTACTTGCAACTCGGTCTTGGCTGAATATGGAATTGAAAACCTTCTGAACAAGCCCCAGAAGGAGCTGGCATAAAACTTCTCAGGTGTTCCCATATGTGCCAGAGAGAAAGAGATGAAGAGATGCTTGAAGAGAAAAGAAAAAGGCAAAGGAGAGAAGAGAGAGAGAGTTTTCAGAGAGTGAGAAAGGATTTTTTTACCACCCTTTGGATCCTGGGATGTCTGTCCTTGAGGAGTCTGTCGGTGTGTTGGTAGTCCTCAGGTGCTGGTCGCATGGCTTCTCTTTGTTTATTCACCTTTCATAGCTAAAAGTTCTCGGGTTTCTGTGTGACTTTCTCCAATGAGCACGGGAAGTGCTAGGCCTTAATGAGCATAGGAAGTGGAGAGGGGTGTCTCCTTAGTAAATGAGAGGGGGAAGGGTAGCGTGAAACCTCGAAATTATAGGATTAATTTTGGCTGAACTTTCTTTGTTGGTGCCTTGGAGCTGGGGTGCACTGACCTTGTTAAGCAAAAGTTTGTCCTTGGTTAGTGAGGGGAGTACTGCCTTTGGTGCGTTCTTGGCTTCTTATCCTCAAGAAGTAGGATTATTGTCTATTGCCTTTTAACCAAGATGTTTGAGACATCCCAGGGCCTTCCCTTATCAGGGCCTTTGACAGGCAGTGAGTCCTTTACAGTCAGTTTGTAGAGCTGGGGTGGCATTGGTGCTGTTGGTGCAGGTATGAATTTTGGAGTTGGGCTTTTTGGCAGGGAGGTGGTTCCAGACCACATTCTAGACCAGCTTGAAAGTTCTAGATCAAGTTTCTAGCTCACATGAAGGCTCTAGATTTGGTTCCAGACTACATTCTAGAGCACGTTCTAGCTCGCCTGAAAGTTCTAGATCAAGTTCTAGACCACGTTTATAGCTCACTTGAAAGGTCTAAGATTGGGTTCTAGATCACATTCTAGCTTGCTTGAAAGTTCTGGGTCAAGTTCTAGATTACATTCTAGCTCACTTGAAGGTTCTAGATCAGGTTCCAGATCACAGTGTTTCTAGATCAGTTTCCAGGCTGGCTTGGGGCTCCATTGGGTTCTGAGGGGGAGAGGACCTACTTCAACCAACTGTTTTGGCATCTCACAAGGATTTGGAATACTTGCTGATGATGAAAGCAGTCTCACTGGGGTTTTTCCTTTCTTATTTCCTTTTTTGTCTCGCATGCTTTTTTTCTTCTTTTGAGTTGAAGGCCCAGAGGATCATCCAATACATTGCAGCTCTCCCAAGTTTCTAGCACACTGACTCTCCCTGCCTCTGCGGACCTTCTTTTCACTGGAAACTCTACAATTCTATGATTCTATGAATGTCAATCAGTCTTGTGATTTCTAAGGCAGAACTGGGATGGAACCTTCTGCATGTGCTGCCATTGCCGGGTCTCCCCTCTCACAGTCTTCTTACTCTGTAGCTTCACCTCCAGCAGATAAACCATGACAAATAGTTTGTGAAATGCTTGTAATGACTTCCTAGACAGTAACATCTCAAACAATTTATCTATTTGCGAATGCACACACACCTTAACAAAGTCCTAAAAATAAAAATACGTAGTTACAGTGTACAACCCACCTAGTACCTGCTTTCTCTGTTAGGGTGGGCTGTGTTTGCATGGATGTTGGTTATGGAAGTGGTTAAGAGAAACTGAAATAACTCATTCTCCTAACACAGCAAGAATGCCCTTTCAGTGGGAAATGTGATATTTTTACAATGCTATTGTATTTTTAGATATATTGTCCTAACCCTTGAATAACTCATGCTCTCAGACATAGATGCAATCAAGGACAAAGGAACTAATGAGGAAAGAGAAGAGAAGAGAAAGACAGTTTGGAGTTGCAAGGGGCAGCTTTAAAGTTAGCAAGGGCCCTGGGTAATCTCCCCATCCTGTGCACATATGTGTATATCTTGCACTATTGCTGTACTGCAACAGTGGCCCCTGCACACATAACTAGTGATTTACTATCTGCAAGTTTTACACATACATTTACAGACACTTTAAAGACCATCTATGTTGTCGGTACAGCGTATTGCAACCTGAGTGTAAAGAGAAATCAGATTCTTGGTCTTTCTCAACTTTTGAAATAGCTACTCATCTTCAATGACTATAAAATGAGAGAAAAATGTGAAACAAAGAAGCAATTTTCACTTTGTTCCAGTTTAGACAAGAGCAGAAGGGACAGCCTAATTTTTTAACTCTCTTCTCAGTAGGTTTGGCCAATAACTTGACAGTAACTGGCCAAACCACCCTAAACAAGGAGGCAGGCAATAATTTACAGTTTAAAATACCATCTCCATTCTTATTATAGAATATAGAGCTGAGAAGGGACCCGTCCTGGGTCATGGAGTGGGTTCCCCTGCAGCCACAGGCAGACAGAAAGCATAATCCCTCATATAAACACTGCCCTTTTATTTTGGCTAAATCATAGGTACACAATCTACAGGTTAGGAAACTAAGAGAAAACCACCTCATGGTTCACAGCTTGCAGACATTCCTGCAAAAGCAATGTAGGAAAAAAAATAACTAATGTGAAAGGGAGAGATTTGACTTTTCCTGAGATTTTTGTATTAGAAAATCAAATGTAACCTAACTACATATTGGACTGCCAGAATCATCTTCCAAACTCCATGGCAGAAATTTAACCTCCATAATTTCTCCCTTGCCCCTCAAAGGTTACAAAAGCCTGAATTACATCTTCCTGTATGGATATTAATTCATTCCTATTTAGTTTTAGTTTCTTTTCTGTTTTCCCTTCAGGTAAAGAGGGGTCTGAGGAATCTCCAACACAGGTCACTGCAGATGGAGATTTTGCTCAAGGGAGGACATGTGGGAAGCCAGCTATCTCTACACTGTTACTCCAGCAGGTATTGGCTCAGCTGTGTGCCTTCTCCCCATCCCCACGCTGTCACTGTGCAGCTGTCTGCAGCTCACAAGCTTCCCATCTAAGCCTCGGAGCCGTACATCGCGTTGCACAGAGCACTATTCACATAGGCACAAACAATAGCCGAGGGTTAGCTTGTATAAACGATGAGAGGTGATGCGGAGGGGATGGGCTCTTCACTCACCCGCCTTCAAAAGAGGAGAAAGTGCCTGCCTAGCAAACAGCCTGTCTCACATGGAAAGCTGGTAATACAGGCGAGGCGAAGCTCCTGCTTCCTGTCTGCTGACAAAGGCCTTCCAGAAGCAAAAGAGACAACAGATGGTTACTGTATGCTAACACCACTGAAAATCTGTTCAGGTCCTCATATTTCTCAGCTCTCCTTTTATTCCACAGTCTCACATTGTCTCCATATTCTCTCAGACCTTTCCTAAGGGGCACATTTTTTTTCACCTGCAACAGGAACCTACATCATACTAGTGCCACCCCTTACATTCAGAAAAATAATCTTTTCCTTCACTTAGAAAACTTACTCTTTTCCATTTTTTCCTTAAGAGCAATGTTTGCCCAGCCTTCCTGTATTGAAATCCACTTGGATACTGTCTGTTCCCATTTTCCATTTGGTCTTCGTCTTAAACATTCAACTCGTAACAGGACTCCTGCCTGCTCCCAAAGGTGCTGAGTCAGCAATAAAAACATTAGTATTAGTGATCACTCAGACTTCAAAAGCGTGTCCAACAGGCTAGATAGAAATGACAGAAATATTAAAAGTGACAAAGCTGAGAGAAGGC